>NW_026698651.1:0-91213 GCF_030435755.1 Ochotona princeps
ACCTGGTAGAGCATCCCACACAAACGAATGCTCCACATGCGGGTTTCACATGCCACCAACTCCACATTCACAGGCAACTTCAGCGCCACAGCCGTTTTCAGATAGCCCTCAATGCAAAGGCTCTAGACGCAAATATTGGTGTGAGAGCTAATTCAATCAAGGAAACACTGCATGTTGGTGAAGGGCATATTGAAGAAGGATCAGCCGAGTGGTTCTTGTGGGAGAACAACTCCATTTGGCTCACTAACTTCACACACCATCAGGCTTCCAAGCAGCTTTCAAGGAAACTCAGTTTCACACTCTATGCTTAGTGCCCTTTGAGTGCATTATCTAGGAATGAACCTGGGAGAGCATCCCACACAAACGAATGCTCCACATGCGGGTTTCACATGCCACCAACTCCACATTCTCAGGCAACTTCAGCGCCACAGCCGTTTTCAGATAGCCCTCAATGCAAAGGCTCTAGACGCAAATATTGGTGTGAGAGCTAATTCAATCAAGGAAACACTGCATGTTGGTGAAGGGCATATTGAAGAAGGATCAGCCGAGTGGTTCTTGTGGGAGAACAACTCCATTTGGCTCACTAACTTCACACACCATCAGGCTTCCCAGCAGCTCTCAAGGAAACTCAGTTTTCACACTCTATGCTTAGTGCCCTTTGAGTGCATTATCTAGGAATGAACCTGGTAGAGCATCGCGCACAAACGAATGCTCCACATGCGGGTTTCACATGCCACCAACTCCACATTCACAGGCAACTTCAGCGCCACAGCCGTTTTCAGATAGCTCTCAAAGCAAAGGCTCTAGACGCAAATATTGGTGTGAGAGCTAATTCAATCAAGGAAACACTGCATGTTGGTGAAGGGCATATTGAAGAAGGATCAGCCGAGTGGTTCTTGTGGGAGAACAACTCCATTTGGCTCACCAACTTCACACACCATCAGGCTTCCCAGCAACTCTCAAGGAAACTCAGTTTTCACACTCTATGCTTAGTGCCCTTTGAGTGCATTATCTAGGAATGAACCTGGTAGAGCATCCCACACAAACGAATGCTCCACATGCGGGTTTCACATGCCACCAACTCCACATTCACAGGCAACTTCAGCGCCACAGCCGTTTTCAGATAGCCCTCAATGCAAAGGCTCTAGACGCAAATATTGGTGTGAGAGCTAATTCAATCAAGGAAACACTGCATGTTGGTGAAGGGCATATTGAAGAAGGATCAGCCGAGTGGTTCTTGTGGGAGAACAACTCCATTTGGCTCACTAACTTCACACACCATCAGGCTTCCAAGCAGCTCTCAAGGAAACTCAGTTTTCACACTCTAGGCTTAGTGCCCTTTGAGTGTATTATCTAGAAATGAACCTGGTAGAGCATCCCACACAAACGAATGCTCCACATGCGGGTTTCACATGCCACCAACTCCACATTCACAGGCAACTTCAGCGCCACAGCCGTTTTCAGATAACCTCAAAGCAAAGGCTCTAGACGCAAATATTGGTGTGAGAGCTAATTCAATCAAGGAAACACTGCATGTTGGTGAAGGGCATATTGAAGAAGGATCAGCCGAGTGGTTCTTGTGGGAGAACAACTCCATTTGGCTCACTAACTTCACACACCATCAGGCTTCCAAGCAGCTCTCAAGGAAACTCGGTTTTCACACTCTATGCTTAGTGCCCTTTGAGTGCATTATCTAGGAATGAACCTGGTAGAGCATCCCACACAAACGAATGCTCCACATGCGGGTTTCACATGCCACCAACTCCACATTCACAGGCAACTTCAGCGCCACAGCCGTTTTCAGATAGCTCTCAAAGCAAAGGCTCTAGACGCAAATATTGGTGTGAGAGCTAATTCAATCAAGGAAACACTGCATGTTGGTGAAGGGCATATTGAAGAAGGATCAGCCGAGTGGTTCTTGTGGGAGAACAACTCCATTGGCTCACCAACTTCACACACCATCAGGCTTCCCAGCAACTCTCTAGGAAACTCAGTTTTCACACTCTATGCTTAGTGCCCTTTGAGTGCATTATCTAGGAATGAACTGGTAGAGCATCCCACACAAACGAATGCTCCACATGCGGGTTTCACATGCCACCAACTCCACATTCACAGGCAACTTCAGCGCCACAGCCGTTTTCAGATAGCCCTCAATGCAAAGGCTCTAGACGCAAATATTGGTGTGAGAGCTAATTCAATCAAGGAAACACTGCATGTTGGTGAAGGGCATATTGAAGAAGGATCAGCCGAGTGGTTCTTGTGGGAGAACAACTCCATTTGGCTCACTAACTTCACACACCATCAGGCTTCCAAGCAGCTCTCAAGGAAACTCAGGTTTCACACTCTATGCTTAGTGCCCTTTGAGTGCATTATCTAGGAATGAACCTGGTAGAGCTTGGTCAGCCACACAAACGAATGCTCCACATGCGGGTTTCACATGCCAATAACTCCACATTCACAGGCAACTTCAGCGCCACAGCCGTTTTCAGATAGCCCTCAATGCAAAGGCTCTAGACGCAAATATTGGTGTGAGAGCTAATTCAATCAAGGAAACACTGCATGTTGGTGAAGGGCATATTGAAGAAGGATCAGCCGAGTGGTTCTTGTGGGAGAACAACTCCATTTGGCTCACTAACTTCACACACCATCAGGCTTCCAAGCAGCTCTCAAGGAAACTCAGTTTTCACACTCTAGGCTTAGTGCCCTTTGTATGGCTAGGACTGAAATGAACCTGGTAGAGCATCCCACACAAACGAATGCTCCACATGCGGGTTTCACATGCCACCAACTCCACATTCACAGGCAACTTCAGCGCCACAGCCGTTTTCAGATAGCCCTCAATGCAAAGGCTCTAGACGCAAATATTGGTGTGAGAGATAATTCAATCAAGGAAACACTGCATGTTGGTGAAGGGCATATTGAAGAAGGATCAGCCGAGTGGTTCTTGTGGGAGAACAACTCCATTTGGCTCACTAACTTCACACACCATCAGGCTTCCAAGCAGCTCTCAAGGAAACTCAGTTTTCACACTCTAGGCTTAGTGCCCTTTGAGTGCATTATCTAGGAATGAACCTGGTAGAGCATCCCACACAAACGAATGCTCCACATGCGGGTTTCACATGCACCAACTCCACATTCACAGGCAACTTCAGCGCCACAGCCGTTTTCAGATAGCCCTCAATGCAAAGGCTCTAGACGCAAATATTGGTGTGAGAGCTAATTCAATCAAGGAAACACTGCATGTTGGTGAAGGGCATATTGAAGAAGGATCAGCCGAGTGGTTCTTGTGGGAGAACAACTCCATTTGGCTCACTAACTTCACACACCATCAGGCTTCAAAGCAGCTCTCAAGGAAACTCAGTTTTCACACTCTAGGCTTAGTGCTCTTTGTGTGCCTAGGACTGAAATGAACCTGGTAGAGCATCCCACACAAACGAATGCTCCACATGCGGGTTTCACATGCCACCAACTCCACATTCTCAGGCAACTTCAGCGCCACAGCCGTTTTCAGATAGCCCTCAATGCAAAGGCTCTAGACGCAAATATTGGTGTGAGAGCTAATTCAATCAAGGAAACACTGCATGTTGGTCAAGGGCATATTGAAGAAGGATCAGCCGAGTAGTTCTTGTGGGAGAACAACTCCATTTGGCTCACTAACTTCACACACCATCAGGCTTCCAAGCAGCTCTCAAGGAAACTCAGTTTTCACACTCTATGCTTAGTGCCCTTTGAGTGCATTATCTAGGAATGAACCTGGTAGAGCATCCCGCACAAACGAATGCTCCACATGCGGGTTTCACATGCCACCACTCCACATTCACAGGCAACTTCAGCGCCACAGCCGTTTTCAGATAGCTCTCAAAGCAAAGGCTCTAGACGCAAATATTGGTGTGAGAGCTAATTCAATCAAGGAAACACTGCATGTTGGTGAAGGGCATATTGAAGAAGGATCAGCCGAGTGGTTCTTGTGGGAGAACAACTCCATTTGGCTCACCAACTTCACACACCATCAGGCTTCCCAGCAACTCTCAAGGAAACTCAGTTTTCACACTCTATGCTTAGTGCCCTTTGTATGGCTAGGACTGAAATGAACCTGGTAGAGCATGCCACACAAACGAATGCTCCACATGCGGGTTTCACATGCCACCAACTCCACATTCACAGGCAACTTCAGCGCACAGCTGTTTTCAGATAACCCTCAAAGCAAAGGCTCTAGACGCAAATATTGGTGTGAGAGCTAATTCAATCAAGGAAACACTGCATGTTGGTGAAGGGCATATTGAAGAAGGATCAGCCGAGTGGTTCTTGTGGGAGAACAACTCCATTTGGCTCACTAACTTCACACACCATCAGGCTTCCAAGCAGCTCTCAAGGAAACTCAGGTTTCACGCTCTATGTTTAATGCCCGTTGAGTGCATTATCTAGGAATGAACCTGGTAGAGCTTGGTCAGCCACACAAACGAATGCTCACATGCGGGTTTCACATGCCACCAACTCCACATTCACAGGCAACTTCAGCGCCACAGCCGTTTTCAGATAGCCCTCAATGCAAAGGCTCTAGACGCAAATATTGGTGTGAGAGCTAATTCAATCAAGGAAACACTGCATGTTGGTGAAGGGCATATTGAAGAAGGATCAGCCGAGTGGTTCTTGTGGGAGAACAACTCCATTTGGCTCACTAACTTCACACACCATCAGGCTTCCAAGCAGCTCTCAAGGAAACTCAGTTTTCACACTCTAGGCTTAGTGCCCTTTGTATGGCTAGGACTGAATGAACCTGGTAGAGCATCCCACACAAACGAATGCTCCACATGCGGCTTTCACATGCCACCAACTCCACATTCACAGGCAACTTCAGCGCCACAGCCGTTTTCAGATAGCCCTCAATGCAAAGGCTCTAGACGCAAATATTGGTGTGAGAGCTAATTCAATCAAGGAAACACTGCATGTTGGTGAAGGGCATATTGAAGAAGGATCAGCCGAGTGGTTCTTGTGGGAGAACAACTCCATTTGGCTCACTAACTTCACACACCATCAGGCTTCCAAGCAGCTCTCAAGGAAACTCAGTTTTCACACTCTATGCTTAGTGCCCTTTGAGTGTATTATCTAGGAATGAACCTGGTAGAGCATCCCACACAAACGAATGCTTCGCATGCGGGTTTCACATGCCACCAACTCCACATTCACAGGCATCTTCAGCGCCACAGCCATTTTCAGATAGCCCTCAATGCAAAGGCTCTAGACGCAAATATTGGTGTGAGAGCTAATTCAATCAAGGAAACACTGCATGTTGGTGAAGGGCATATTGAAGAAGGATCAGCCGAATGGTTCTTGTGGGAGAACAACTCCATTTGGCTCACTAACTTCACACACCATCAGGCTTCCAAGCAGCTTTCAAGGAAACTCAGTTTTCACACTCTATGCTTAGTGCTCTTTGTGTGCCTATGACTGAAATGAACCTGGTAGAGCATCCCACACAAACGAATGCTCCACATGCGGGTTTCACATGCCACCAACTCCACATTCTCAGGCAACTTCAGCGCCACAGCCGTTTTCAGATAGCCCTCAATGCAAAGGCTCTAGACGCAAATATTGGTGTGAGAGCTAATTCAATCAAGGAAACACTGCATGTTAGTGAAGGGCATATTGAAGAAGTATCAGCCGAGTGGTTCTTGTGGGAGAACAACTCCATTTGGCTCACTAACTTCACACACCATCAGGCTTCCAAGCAGCTCTCAAGGAAACTCAGTTTTCACACTCTATGCTTAGTGCCCTTTGTATGGCTAGGACTGAAATGAACCTGGTAGAGCATGCCACACAAACGAATGCTCCACATGCGGGTTTCACATGCCACCAACTCCACATTCACAGGCAACTTCAGCGCCACAGCTGTTTTCAGATAACCCTCAAAGCAAAGGCTCTAGACGCAAATATTGGTGTGAGAGCTAATTCAATCAAGGAAACACTGCATGTTGGTGAAGGGCATATTGAAGAAGGATCAGCCGAGTGGTTCTTGTGGGAGAACAACTCCATTTGGCTCACTAACTTCACACACCATCAGGCTTCCAAGCAGCTCTCAAGGAAACTCAGGTTTCACGCTCTATGTTTAGTGCCCGTTGAGTGCATTATCTAGGAATGAACCTGGTAGAGCTTGGTCAGCCACACAAACGAATGCTCCACATGCGGGTTTCACATGCCACCAACTCCACATTCACAGGCAACTTCAGCGCCACAGCCGTTTTCAGATAGCCCTCAATGCAAAGGCTCTAGACGCAAATATTGGTGTGAGAGCTAATTCAATCAAGGAAACACTGCATGTTGGTGAAGGGCATATTGAAGAAGGATCAGCCGAGTGGTTCTTGTGGGAGAACAACTCCATTTGGCTCACTAACTTCACACACCATCAGGCTTCCAAGCAGCTCTCAAGGAAACTCAGTTTTCACACTCTAGGCTTAGTGCCCTTTGTATGGCTAGGACTGAAATGAACCTGGTAGAGCATCCCACACAAACGAATGCTCCACATGCGGGTTTCACATGCCACCAACTCCACATTCACAGGCAACTTCAGCGCCACAGCCGTTTTCAGATAGCCCTCAATGCAAAGGCTCTAGACGCAAATATTGGTGTGAGAGCTAATTCAATCAAGGAAACACTGCATGTTGGTGAAGGGCATATTGAAGAAGGATCAGCCGAATGGTTCTTGTGGGAGAACAACTCCATTTGGCTCACTAACTTCACACACCATCAGGCTTCCAAGCAGCTTTCAAGGAAACTCAGTTTTCACACTCTATGCTTAGTGCCCTTTGAGTGCATTATCTAGGAATGAACCTGGTAGAGCATCCCACACAAACGAATGCTCCACATGCGGGTTTCACATGCCACCAACTCCACATTCTCAGGCAACTTCAGCGCCACAGCCGTTTTCAGATAGCCCTCAATGCAAAGGCTCTAGACGCAAATATTGGTGTGAGAGCTAATTCAATCAAGGAAACACTGCATGTTGGTGAAGGGCATATTGAAGAAGGATCAGCCGAGTGGTTCTTGTGGCAGAACAACTCCATTTGGCTCACTAACTTCACACACCATCAGGCTTCCAAGCAGCTCTCAAGGAAACTCAGTTTTCACACTCTATGCTTAGTGCCCTTTGAGTGTATTATCTAGGAATGAACCTGGTAGAGCATCGCGCACAAACGAATGCTCCACATGCGGGTTTCACATGCCACCAACTCCACATTCACAGGCAACTTCAGCGCCACAGCCGTTTTCAGATAGCTCTCAAAGCAAAGGCTCTAGACGCAAATATTGGTGTGAGAGCTAATTCAATCAAGGAAACACTGCATGTTGGTGAAGGGCATATTGAAGAAGGATCAGCCGAGTGGTTCTTGTGGGAGAACAACTCCATTTGGCTCACCAACTTCACACACCATCAGGCTTCCCAGCAACTCTCAAGGAAACTCAGTTTTCACACTCTATGCTTAGTGCCCTTTGAGTGCATTATCTAGGAATGAACCTGGTAGAGCATCCCACACAAACGAATGCTCCACATGCGGGTTTCACATGCCACCAACTCCACATTCACAGGCAACTTCAGCGCCACAGCCGTTTTCAGATAGCCCTCAATGCAAAGGCTCTAGACGCAAATATTGGTGTGAGAGTTAATTCAATCAAGGAAACACTGCATGTTGGTGAAGGGCATATTGAAGAAGGATCAGCCGAGTGGTTCTTGTGGGAGAACAACTCCATTTGGCTCACTAACTTCACACACCATCAGGCTTCCAAGCAGCTCTCAAGGAAACTCAGTTTTCACACTCTATGCTTAGTGCCCTTTGTATGGCTAGGACTGAAATGAACCTGGTAGAGCATGCCACACAAACGAATGCTCCACATGCGGGTTTCACATGCCACCAACTCCACATTCACAGGCAACTTCAGCGCCACAGCCGTTTTCAGATAGCCCTCAATGCAAAGGCTCTAGACGCAAATATTGGTGTGAGAGCTAATTCAATCAAGGAAACACTGCATGTTGGTGAAGGGCATATTGAAGAAGGATCAGCCGAGTGGTTCTTGTGGGAGAACAACTCCATTTGGCTCACTAACTTCACACACCATCAGGCTTCCAAGCAGCTCTCAAGGAAACTCAGTTTTCACACTCTAGGCTTAGTGCTCTTTGAGTGTATTATCTAGGAATGAACCTGGTAGAGCATCCCACACAAACGAATGCTCCACATGCGGGTTTCACATGCCACCACCTCCACATTCACAGGCAACTTCAGCGCCACAGCCGTTTTCAGATAGCCCTCAATGCAAAGGCTCTAGACGCAAATATTGGTGTGAGAGCTAATTCAATCAAGGAAACACTGCATGTTGGTGAAGGGCATATTGAAGAAGGATCAGCCGAGTGGTTCTTGTGGGAGAACAACTCCATTTGGCTCACTAACTTCACACACCATCAGGCTTCCAAGCAGCTCTCAAGGAAACTCAGTTTTCACACTCTATGCTTAGTGCTCTTTGTGTGCCTAGGACTGAAATGAACCTGGTAGAGCATCCCACACAAACGAATGCTCCACATGCGGGTTTCACATGCCACCAACTCCACATTCTCAGGCAACTTCAGCGCCACAGCCGTTTTCAGATAGCCCTCAATGCAAAGGCTCTAGACGCAAATATTGGTGTGAGAGCTAATTCAATCAAGGAAACACTGCATGTTAGTGAAGGGCATATTGAAGAAGGATCAGCCGAGTGGTTCTTGTGGGAGAACAACTCCATTTGGCTCACTAACTTCACACACCATCAGGCTTCCAAGCAGCTCTCAAGGAAACTCAGTTTTCACACTCTATGCTTAGTGCCCTTTGAGTGCATTATCTAGGAATGAACCTGGTAGAGCATCCCACACAAACGAATGCTCCACATGCGGGTTTCACATGCCACCAACTCCACATTCACAGGCAACTTCAGCGCCACAGCCGTTTTCAGATAGCCCTCAATGCAAAGGCTCTAGACGCAAATATTGGTGTGAGAGCTAATTCAATCAAGGAAACACTGCATGTTGGTGAAGGGCATATTGAAGAAGGATCAGCCGAGTGGTTCTTGTGGGAGAACAACTCCATTTGGCTCACTAACTTCACACACCATCAGGCTTCCAAGCAGCTCTCAAGGAAACTCAGTTTTCACACTCTATGCTTAGTGCCCTTTGAGTGTATTATCTAGGAATGAACCTGGTAGAGCATGCCACACAAACGAATGCTCCACATGCGGGTTTCACATGCCACCAACTCCACATTCACAGGCAACTTCAGCGCCACAGCCGTTTTCAGATAACCCTCAAAGCAAAGGCTCTAGACGCAAATATTGGTGTGAGAGCTAATTCAATCAAGGAAACACTGCATGTTGGTGAAGGGCATATTGAAGAAGGATCAGCCGAGTGGTTCTTGTGGGAGAACAACTCCATTTGGCTCACTAACTTCACACACCATCAGGCTTCCAAGCAGCTCTCAAGGAAACTCAGGTTTCACGCTCTATTTTTAGCGCCCTTTGAGTGCATTATCTAGGAATGAACCTGGTAGAGCATGGTCAGCCACACAAACGAATGCTCCACATGCGGGTTTCACATGCCACCAACTCCACATTCTCAGGCAACTTCAGCGCCACAGCCGTTTTCAGATAGCCCTCAATGCAAAGGCTCTAGACGCAAATATTGGTGTGAGAGCTAATTCAATCAAGGAAACACTGCATGTTAGTGAAGGGCATATTGAAGAAGGATCAGCCGAGTGGTTCTTGTGGGAGAACAACTCCATTTGGCTCACTAACTTCACACACCATCAGGCTTCCAAGCAGCTCTCAAGGAAACTCAGTTTTCACACTCTAGGCTTAGTGCCCTTTGAGTGCATTATCTAGGAATGAACCTGGTAGAGCATCCCGCACAAACGAATGCTCCACATGCGGGTTTCACATGCCACCAACTCCACATTCACAGGCAACTTCAGCGCCACAGCCGTTTTCAGATAGCTCTCAAAGCAAAGGCTCTAGACGCAAATATTGGTGTGAGAGCTAATTCAATCAAGGAAACACTGCATGTTGGTGAAGGGCATATTGAAGAAGGATCAGCCGAGTGGTTCTTGTGGGAGAACAACTCCATTTGGCTCACTAACTTCACACACCATCAGGCTTCCAAGCATCTCTCAAGGAAACTCAGTTTTCACACTCTATGCTTAGTGCCCTTTGAGTGCATTATCTAGGAATGAACCTGGTAGAGCATCCCACAAAAACGAATGTTCCACATGCGGGTTTCACATGCCACCAACTCCACATTCACAGGCAACTTCAGCGCCACAGCCGTTTTCAGATAGCCCTCAATGCAAAGGCTCTAGACGCAAATATTGGTGTGAGAGCTAATTCAATCAAGGAAACACTGCATGTTGGTGAAGGGCATATTGAAGAAGGATCAGCCGAGTGGTTCTTGTGGGAGAACAACTCCATTTGGCTCACTAACTTCACACACCATCAGGCTTCCAAGCAGCTCTCAAGGAAACTCAGTTTTCACACTCTAGGCTTAGTGCCCTTTGTATGGCTAGGACTGAAATGAACCTGGTAGAGCATCCCACACAAACGAATGCTCCACATGCGGGTTTCACATGCCACCAACTCCACATTCACAGGCAACTTCAGCGCCACAGCCGTTTTCAGATAGCCCTCAATGCAAAGGCTCTAGACGCAAATATTGGTGTGAGAGCTAATTCAATCAAGGAAACACTGCATGTTGGTGAAGCGCATATTGAAGAAGGATCAGCCGAGTGGTTCTTGTGGGAGAACAACTCCATTTGGCTCACTAACTTCACACACCATCAGGCTTCCAAGCAGCTCTCAAGGAAACTCAGTTTTCACACTCTATGCTTAGTGCCCTTTGAGTGTATTATCTAGGAATGAACCTGGTAGAGCATCCCACACAAACGAATGCTCCACATGCGGGTTTCACATGCCACCACCTCCACATTCACAGGCAACTTCAGCGCCACAGCCGTTTTCAGATAGCCCTCAATGCAAAGGCTCTAGACGCAAATATTGGTGTGAGAGCTAATTCAATCAAGGAAACACTGCATGTTGGTGAAGGGCATATTGAAGAAGGATCAGCCGAGTGGTTCTTGTTAGAGAACAACTCCATTTGGCTCACTAACTTCACACACCATCAGGCTTCCAAGCAGCTCTCAAGGAAACTCAGGTTTCACGCTCTATTTTTAGTGCCCTTTGAGTGCATTATCTAGGAATGAACCTGGTAGAGCTTGGTCAGCCACACAAACGAATGCTCCACATGCGGGTTTCACATGCCACCAACTCCACATTCACAGGCAACTTCAGCGCCACAGCCGTTTTCAGATAGCCCTCAATGCAAAGGCTCTAGACGCAAATATTGGTGTGAGAGCTAATTCAATCAAGGAAACACTGCATGTTGGTGAAGGGCATATTGAAGAAGGATCAGCCCAGTGGTTCTTGTGGGAGAACAACTCCATTTGGCTCACTAACTTCACACACCATCAGGCTTCCAAGCAGCTCTCAAGGAAACTCAGTTTTCACACTCTATGCTTAGTGCCCTTTGAGTGTATTATCTAGGAATGAACCTGGTAGAGCATCCCACACAAACGAATGCTCCACATGCGGGTTTCACATGCCACCAACTCCACATTCACAGGCAACTTCAGCGCCACAGCCGTTTTCAGATAGCCCTCAATGCAAAGGCTCTAGACGCAAATATTGGTGTGAGAGCTAATTCAATCAAGGAAACACTGCATGTTGGTGAAGGGCATATTGAAGAAGGATCAGCCGAGTGGTTCTTGTGGGAGAACAACTCCATTTGGCTCACTAACTTCACACACCATCAGGCTTCCAAGCAGCTCTCAAGGAAACTCAGTTTTCACACTCTATGCTTAGTGCCCTTTGAGTGCATTATCTAGGAATGAACCTGGTAGAGCATCCCACACAAACGAATGCTCCACATGCGGGTTTCACATGCCACCAACTCCACATTCACAGGCAACTTCAGCGCCACAGCCGTTTTCAGATAGCTCTCAAAGCAAAGGCTCTAGACGCAAATATTGGTGTGAGAGCTAATTCAATCAAGGAAACACTGCATGTTGGTGAAGGGCATATTGAAGAAGGATCAGCCGAGTGGTTCTTGTGGGAGAACAACTCCATTTGGCTCACCAACTTCACACACCATCAGGCTTCCCAGCAACTCTCAAGGAAACTCAGTTTTCACACTCTATGCTTAGTGCCCTTTGAGTGCATTATCTAGGAATGAACCTGGTAGAGCATCCCACACAAACGAATGCTCCACATGCGGGTTTCACATGCCACCAACTCCACATTCACAGGCAACTTCAGCGCCACAGCCGTTTTCAGATAGCCCTCAATGCAAAGGCTCTAGACGCAAATATTGGTGTGAGAGCTAATTCAATCAAGGAAACACTGCATGTTGGTGAAGGGCATATTGAAGAAGGATCAGCCGAGTGGTTCTTGTGGGAGAACAACTCCATTTGGCTCACTAACTTCACACACCATCAGGCTTCCAAGCAGCTCTCAAGGAAACTCAGTTTTCACACTCTAGGCTTAGTGCCCTTTGAGTGTATTATCTAGGAATGAACCTGGTAGAGCATGCCACACAAACGAATGCTCCACATGCGGGTTTCACATGCCACCAACTCCACATTCACAGGCAACTTCAGCGCCACAGCCGTTTTCAGATAACCCTCAAAGCAAAGGCTCTAGACGCAAATATTGGTGTGAGAGCTAATTCAATCAAGGAAACACTGCATGTTGGTGAAGGGCATATTGAAGAAGGATCAGCCGAGTGGTTCTTGTGGGAGAACAACTCCATTTGGCTCACTAACTTCACACACCATCAGGCTTCCAAGCAGCTCTCAAGGAAACTCAGGTTTCACACTCTATGCTTAGTGCCCTTTGAGTGCATTATCTAGGAATGAACCTGGTAGAGCTTGGTCAGCCACACAAACGAATGCTCCACATGCGGGTTTCACATGCCACCAACTCCACATTCACAGGCAACTTCAGCGCCACAGCCGTTTTCAGATAGCCCTCAATGCAAAGGCTCTAGACGCAAATATTGGTGTGAGAGCTAATTCAATCAAGGAAACACTGCATGTTGGTGAAGGGCATATTGAAGAAGGATCAGCCGAGTGGTTCTTGTGGGAGAACAACTCCATTTGGCTCACTAACTTCACACACCATCAGGCTTCCAAGCAGCTCTCAAGGAAACTCAGTTTTCACACTCTAGGCTTAGTGCCCTTTGTATGGCTAGGACTGAAATGAACCTGGTAGAGCATCCCACACAAACGAATGCTCCACATGCGGGTTTCACATGCCACCAACTCCACATTCACAGGCAACTTCAGCGCCACAGCCGTTTTCAGATAGCCCTCAATGCAAAGGCTCTAGACGCAAATATTGGTGTGAGAGATAATTCAATCAAGGAAACACTGCATGTTGGTGAAGGGCATATTGAAGAAGGATCAGCCGAGTGGTTCTTGTGGGAGAACAACTCCATTTGGCTCACTAACTTCACACACCATCAGGCTTCCAAGCAGCTCTCAAGGAAACTCAGTTTTCACACTCTATGCTTAGTGCCCTTTGAGTGCATTATCTAGGAATGAACCTGGTAGAGCATCCCACACAAACGAATGCTCCACATGCGGGTTTCACATGCCACCAACTCCACATTCACAGGCAACTTCAGCGCCACAGCCGTTTTCAGATAGCCCTCAATGCAAAGGCTCTAGACGCAAATATTGGTGTGAGAGCTAATTCAATCAAGGAAACACTGCATGTTGGTGAAGGGCATATTGAAGAAGGATCAGCCGAGTGGTTCTTGTGGGAGAACAACTCCATTTGGCTCACTAACTTCACACACCATCAGGCTTCCAAGCAGCTCTCAAGGAAACTCAGTTTTCACACTCTATGCTTAGTGCTCTTTGTGTGCCTAGGACTGAAATGAACCTGGTAGAGCATCCCACACAAACGAATGCTCCACATGCGGGTTTCACATGCCACCAACTCCACATTCTCAGGCAACTTCAGCGCCACAGCCGTTTTCAGATAGCCCTCAATGCAAAGGCTCTAGACGCAAATATTGGTGTGAGAGCTAATTCAATCAAGGAAACACTGCATGTTGGTCAAGGGCATATTGAAGAAGGATCAGCCGAGTGGTTCTTGTGGGAGAACAACTCCATTTGGCTCACTAACTTCACACACCATCAGGCTTCCAAGCAGCTCTCAAGGAAACTCAGTTTTCACACTCTATGCTTAGTGCCCTTTGAGTGCATTATCTAGGAATGAACCTGGTAGAGCATCCCGCACAAACGAATGCTCCACATGCGGGTTTCACATGCCACCAACTCCACATTCACAGGCAACTTCAGCGCCACAGCCGTTTTCAGATAGCTCTCAAAGCAAAGGCTCTAGACGCAAATATTGGTGTGAGAGCTAATTCAATCAAGGAAACACTGCATGTTGGTGAAGGGCATATTGAAGAAGGATCAGCCGAGTGGTTCTTGTGGGAGAACAACTCCATTTGGCTCACCAACTTCACACACCATCAGGCTTCCCAGCAACTCTCAAGGAAACTCAGTTTTCACACTCTATGCTTAGTGCCCTTTGAGTGCATTATCTAGGAATGAACCTGGTAGAGCATCCCACACAAACGAATGCTCCACATGCGGGTTTCACATGCCACCAACTCCACATTCACAGGCAACTTCAGCGCCACAGCCGTTTTCAGATAGCCCTCAATGCAAAGGCTCTAGACGCAAATATTGGTGTGAGAGCTAATTCAATCAAGGAAACACTGCATGTTGGTGAAGGGCATATTGAAGAAGGATCAGCCGAGTGGTTCTTGTGGGAGAACAACTCCATTTGGCTCACTAACTTCACACACCATCAGGCTTCCAAGCAGCTCTCAAGGAAACTCAGTTTTCACACTCTATGCTTAGTGCCCTTTGTATGGCTAGGACTGAAATGAACCTGGTAGAGCATGCCACACAAACGAATGCTCCACATGCGGGTTTCACATGCCACCAACTCCACATTCACAGGCAACTTCAGCGCCACAGCTGTTTTCAGATAACCCTCAAAGCAAAGGCTCTAGACGCAAATATTGGTGTGAGAGCTAATTCAATCAAGGAAACACTGCATGTTGGTGAAGGGCATATTGAAGAAGGATCAGCCGAGTGGTTCTTGTGGGAGAACAACTCCATTTGGCTCACTAACTTCACACACCATCAGGCTTCCAAGCAGCTCTCAAGGAAACTCAGGTTTCACGCTCTATGTTTAGTGCCCGTTGAGTGCATTATCTAGGAATGAACCTGGTAGAGCTTGGTCAGCCACACAAACGAATGCTCCACATGCGGGTTTCACATGCCACCAACTCCACATTCACAGGCAACTTCAGCGCCACAGCCGTTTTCAGATAGCCCTCAATGCAAAGGCTCTAGACGCAAATATTGGTGTGAGAGCTAATTCAATCAAGGAAACACTGCATGTTGGTGAAGGGCATATTGAAGAAGGATCAGCCGAGTGGTTCTTGTGGGAGAACAACTCCATTTGGCTCACTAACTTCACACACCATCAGGCTTCCAAGCAGCTCTCAAGGAAACTCAGTTTTCACACTCTATGCTTAGTGCCCTTTGAGTGTATTATCTAGGAATGAACCTGGTAGAGCATCCCACACAAACGAATGCTTCGCATGCGGGTTTCACATGCCACCAACTCCACATTCACAGGCATCTTCAGCGCCACAGCCATTTTCAGATAGCCCTCAATGCAAAGGCTCTAGACGCAAATATTGGTGTGAGAGCTAATTCAATCAAGGAAACACTGCATGTTGGTGAAGGGCATATTGAAGAAGGATCAGCCGAATGGTTCTTGTGGGAGAACAACTCCATTTGGCTCACTAACTTCACACACCATCAGGCTTCCAAGCAGCTTTCAAGGAAACTCAGTTTTCACACTCTATGCTTAGTGCTCTTTGTGTGCCTATGACTGAAATGAACCTGGTAGAGCATCCCACACAAACGAATGCTCCACATGCGGGTTTCACATGCCACCAACTCCACATTCTCAGGCAACTTCAGCGCCACAGCCGTTTTCAGATAGCCCTCAATGCAAAGGCTCTAGACGCAAATATTGGTGTGAGAGCTAATTCAATCAAGGAAACACTGCATGTTGGTGAAGGGCATATTGAAGAAGGATCAGCCGAGTGGTTCTTGTGGGAGAACAACTCCATTTGGCTCACTAACTTCACACACCATCAGGCTTCCAAGCAGCTCTCAAGGAAACTCAGTTTTCACACTCTATGCTTAGTGCCCTTTGAGTGCATTATCTAGGAATGAACCTGGTAGAGCATCGCGCACAAACGAATGCTCCACATGCGGGTTTCACATGCCACCAACTCCACATTCACAGGCAACTTCAGCGCCACAGCCGTTTTCAGATAGCTCTCAAAGCAAAGGCTCTAGACGCAAATATTGGTGTGAGAGCTAATTCAATCAAGGAAACACTGCATGTTGGTGAAGGGCATATTGAAGAAGGATCAGCCGAGTGGTTCTTGTGGGAGAACAACTCCATTTGGCTCACCAACTTCACACACCATCAGGCTTCCCAGCAACTCTCAAGGAAACTCAGTTTTCACACTCTATGCTTAGTGCCCTTTGAGTGCATTATCTAGGAATGAACCTGGTAGAGCATCCCACACAAACGAATGCTCCACATGCGGGTTTCACATGCCACCAACTCCACATTCACAGGCAACTTCAGCGACACAGCCGTTTTCAGATAGCCCTCAATGCAAAGGCTCTAGACGCAAATATTGGTGTGAGAGTTAATTCAATCAAGGAAACACTGCATGTTGGTGAAGGGCATATTGAAGAAGGATCAGCCGAGTGGTTCTTATGGGAGAACAACTCCATTTGGCTCACTAACTTCACACACCATCAGGCTTCCAAGCAGCTCTCAAGGAAACTCAGTTTTCACACTCTATGCTTAGTGCCCTTTGTATGGCTAGGACTGAAATGAACCTGGTAGAGCATGCCACACAAACGAATGCTCCACATGCGGGTTTCACATGCCACCAACTCCACATTCACAGGCAACTTCAGCGCCACAGCCGTTTTCAGATAGCCCTCAATGCAAAGGCTCTAGACGCAAATATTGGTGTGAGAGCTAATTCAATCAAGGAAACACTGCATGTTGGTGAAGGGCATATTGAAGAAGGATCAGCCGAGTGGTTCTTGTGGGAGAACAACTCCATTTGGCTCACTAACTTCACACACCATCAGGCTTCCAAGCAGCTCTCAAGGAAACTCAGTTTTCACACTCTATGCTTAGTGCCCTTTGAGTGTATTATCTAGGAATGAACCTGGTAGAGCATGCCACACAAACGAATGCTCCACATGCGGGTTTCACATGCCACCAACTCCACATTCACAGGCAACTTCAGCGCCACAGCCGTTTTCAGATAACCCTCAAAGCAAAGGCTCTAGACGCAAATATTGGTGTGAGAGCTAATTCAATCAAGGAAACACTGCATGTTGGTGAACGGCATATTGAAGAAGGATCAGCCGAGTGGTTCTTGTGGGAGAACAACTCCATTTGGCTCACTAACTTCACACACCATCAGGCTTCCAAGCAGCTCTCAAGGAAACTCAGGTTTCACGCTCTATTTTTAGTGCCCTTTGAGTGCATTATCTAGGAATGAACCTGGTAGAGCTTGGTCAGCCACACAAACGAATGCTACACATGCGGGTTTCACATGCCACCAACTCCACATTCTCAGGCAACTTCAGCGCCACAGCCGTTTTCAGATAGCCCTCAATGCAAAGGCTCTAGACGCAAATATTGGTGTGAGAGCTAATTCAATCAAGGAAACACTGCATGTTAGTGAAGGGCATATTGAAGAAGGATCAGCCGAGTGGTTCTTGTGGGAGAACAACTCCATTTGGCTCACTAACTTCACACACCATCAGGCTTCCAAGCAGCTCTCAAGGAAACTCAGTTTTCACACTCTAGGCTTAGTGCCCTTTGAGTGCATTATCTAGGAATGAACCTGGTAGAGCATCCCGCACAAACGAATGCTCCACATGCGGGTTTCACATGCCACCAACTCCACATTCACAGGCAACTTCAGCGCCACAGCCGTTTTCAGATAGCTCTCAAAGCAAAGGCTCTAGACGCAAATATTGGTGTGAGAGCTAATTCAATCAAGGAAACACTGCATGTTGGTGAAGGGCATATTGAAGAAGGATCAGCCGATTGGTTCTTGTGGGAGAACAACTCCATTTGGCTCACTAACTTCACACACCATCAGGCTTCCAAGCATCTCTCAAGGAAACTCAGTTTTCACACTCTATGCTTAGTGCCCTTTGAGTGCATTATCTAGGAATGAACATGGTAGAGCATCCCA
This sequence comes from Ochotona princeps, assembly GCF_030435755.1. Lineage (NCBI taxonomy): Eukaryota > Metazoa > Chordata > Mammalia > Lagomorpha > Ochotonidae > Ochotona > Ochotona princeps. The sequence continues at coordinate 18,464 of NW_026698651.1, forward strand.
CAAAAACGAATGTTCCAAATGCGGGTTTCACATGCCACCAACTCCACATTCACAGGCAACTTCAGCGCCACAGCCGTTTTCAGATAGCCCTCAATGCAAAGGCTCTAGACGCAAATATTGGTGTGAGAGCTAATTCAATCAAGGAAACACTGCATGTTGGTGAAGGGCATATTGAAGAAGGATCAGCCGAGTGGTTCTTGTGGGAGAACAACTCCATTTGGCTCACTAACTTCACACACCATCAGGCTTCCAAGCAGCTCTCAAGGAAACTCAGTTTTCACACTCTAGGCTTAGTGCCCTTTGTATGGCTAGGACTGAAATGAACCTGGTAGAGCATCCCACACAAACGAATGCTCCACATGCGGGTTTCACATGCCACCAACTCCACATTCACAGGCAACTTCAGCGCCACAGCCGTTTTCAGATAGCCCTCAATGCAAAGGCTCTAGACGCAAATATTGGTGTGAGAGCTAATTCAATCAAGGAAACACTGCATGTTGGTGAAGCGCATATTGAAGAAGGATCAGCCGAGTGGTTCTTGTGGGAGAACAACTCCATTTGGCTCACTAACTTCACACACCATCAGGCTTCCAAGCAGCTCTCAAGGAAACTCAGTTTTCACACTCTATGCTTAGTGCCCTTTGAGTGTATTATCTAGGAATGAACCTGGTAGAGCATCCCACACAAACGAATGCTCCACATGCGGGTTTCACATGCCACCACCTCCACATTCACAGGCAACTTCAGCGCCACAGCCGTTTTCAGATAGCCCTCAATGCAAAGGCTCTAGACGCAAATATTGGTGTGAGAGCTAATTCAATCAAGGAAACACTGCATGTTGGTGAAGGGCATATTGAAGAAGGATCAGCCGAGTGGTTCTTGTGGGAGAACAACTCCATTTGGCTCACTAACTTCACACACCATCAGGCTTCCAAGCAGCTCTCAAGGAAACTCAGGTTTCACGCTCTATTTTTAGTGCCCTTTGAGTGCATTATCTAGGAATGAACCTGGTAGAGCTTGGTCAGCCACACAAACGAATGCTCCACATGCGGGTTTCACATGCCACCAACTCCACATTCACAGGCAACTTCAGCGCCACAGCCGTTTTCAGATAGCCCTCAATGCAAAGGCTCTAGACGCAAATATTGGTGTGAGAGCTAATTCAATCAAGGAAACACTGCATGTTGGTGAAGGGCATATTGAAGAAGGATCAGCCCAGTGGTTCTTGTGGGAGAACAACTCCATTTGGCTCACTAACTTCACACACCATCAGGCTTCCAAGCAGCTCTCAAGGAAACTCAGTTTTCACACTCTATGCTTAGTGCCCTTTGAGTGTATTATCTAGGAATGAACCTGGTAGAGCATCCCACACAAACGAATGCTCCACATGCGGGTTTCACATGCCACCAACTCCACATTCACAGGCAACTTCAGCGCCACAGCCGTTTTCAGATAGCCCTCAATGCAAAGGCTCTAGACGCAAATATTGGTGTGAGAGCTAATTCAATCAAGGAAACACTGCATGTTGGTGAAGGGCATATTGAAGAAGGATCAGCCGAGTGGTTCTTGTGGGAGAACAACTCCATTTGGCTCACTAACTTCACACACCATCAGGCTTCCAAGCAGCTCTCAAGGAAACTCAGTTTTCACACTCTATGCTTAGTGCCCTTTGAGTGCATTATCTAGGAATGAACCTGGTAGAGCATCCCACACAAACGAATGCTCCACATGCGGGTTTCACATGCCACCAACTCCACATTCACAGGCAACTTCAGCGCCACAGCCGTTTTCAGATAGCTCTCAAAGCAAAGGCTCTAGACGCAAATATTGGTGTGAGAGCTAATTCAATCAAGGAAACACTGCATGTTGGTGAAGGGCATATTGAAGAAGGATCAGCCGAGTGGTTCTTGTGGGAGAACAACTCCATTTGGCTCACCAACTTCACACACCATCAGGCTTCCCAGCAACTCTCAAGGAAACTCAGTTTTCACACTCTATGCTTAGTGCCCTTTGAGTGCATTATCTAGGAATGAACCTGGTAGAGCATCCCACACAAACGAATGCTCCACATGCGGGTTTCACATGCCACCAACTCCACATTCACAGGCAACTTCAGCGCCACAGCCGTTTTCAGATAGCCCTCAATGCAAAGGCTCTAGACGCAAATATTGGTGTGAGAGCTAATTCAATCAAGGAAACACTGCATGTTGGTGAAGGGCATATTGAAGAAGGATCAGCCGAGTGGTTCTTGTGGGAGAACAACTCCATTTGGCTCACTAACTTCACACACCATCAGGCTTCCAAGCAGCTCTCAAGGAAACTCAGTTTTCACACTCTATGCTTAGTGCCCTTTGAGTGTATTATCTAGGAATGAACCTGGTAGAGCATGCCACACAAACGAATGCTCCACATGCGGGTTTCACATGCCACCAACTCCACATTCACAGGCAACTTCAGCGCCACAGCCGTTTTCAGATAACCCTCAATGCAAAGGCTCTAGACGCAAATATTGGGTGTGAGAGCTAATTCAATCAAGGAAACACTGCATGTTGGTGAAGGGCATATTGAAGAAGGATCAGCCGAGTGGTTCTTGTGGGAGAACAACTCCATTTGGCTCACTAACTTCACACACCATCAGGCTTCCAAGCAGCTCTCAAGGAAACTCAGGTTTCACACTCTATTTTTAGTGCCCTTTGAGTGCATTATCTAGGAATGAACCTGGTAGAGCTTGGTCAGCCACACAAACGAATGCTCCACATGCGGGTTTCACATGCCACCAACTCCGCATTCACAGGCAACTTCAGCGCCACAGCCGTTTTCAGATAGCCCTCAATGCAAAGGCTCTAGACGCAAATATTGGTGTGAGAGCTAATTCAATCAAGGAAACACTGCATGTTGGTGAAGGGCATATTGAAGAAGGATCAGCCGAGTGGTTCTTGTGGGAGAACAACTCCATTTGGCTCACTAACTTCACACACCATCAGGCTTCCAAGCAGCTCTCAAGGAAACTCAGTTTTCACACTCTAGGCTTAGTGCCCTTTGTATGGCTAGGACTGAAATGAACCTGGTAGAGCATCCCACACAAACGAATGCTCCACATGCGGATTTCACATGCCACCAACTCCACATTCACAGGCAACTTCAGCGCCACAGCCGTTTTCAGATAGCCCTCAATGCAAAGGCTCTAGACGCAAATATTGGTGTGAGAGATAATTCAATCAAGGAAACACTGCGTGTTGGTGAAGGGCATATTGAAGAAGGATCAGCCGAGTGGTTCTTGTGGGAGAACAACTCCATTTGGCTCACTAACTTCACACACCATCAGGCTTCCAAGCAGCTCTCAAGGAAACTCAGTTTTCACACTCTATGCTTAGTGCTCTTTGTGTGCCTAGGACTGAAATGAACCTGGTAGAGCATCCCACACAAACGAATGCTCCACATGCGGGTTTCACATGCCACCAACTCCACATTCTCAGGCAACATCAGCGCCACAGCCGTTTTCAGATAGCCCTCAAAGCAAAGGCTCTAGACGCAAATATTGGTGTGAGAGCTAATTCAATCAAGGAAACACTGCATGTTGGTGAAGGGCATATTGAAGAAGGATCAGCCGAGTGGTTCTTGTGGGAGAACAACTCCATTTGGCTCACTAACTTCACACACCATCAGGCTTCCAAGCAGCTCTCAAGCAAACTCAGTTTTCACACTCTGCTTAGTGCCCTTTGAGTGTATTATCTAGGAATGAACCTGGTAGAGCATGCCACACAAACGAATGCTCCACATGCGGGTTTCACATGCCACCAACTCCACATTCACAGGCAACTTCAGCGCCACAGCCGTTTTCAGATAACCCTCAAAGCAAAGGCTCTAGACGCAAATATTGGTGTGAGAGCTAATTCAATCAAGGAAACACTGCATGTTGGTGAAGGGCATATTGAAGAAGGATCAGCCGAGTGGTTCTTGTGGGAGAACAACTCCATTTGGCTCACTAACTTCACACACCATCAGGCTTCCAAGCAGCTCTCAAGGAAACTCAGGTTTCACACTCTATGTTTAGTGCCCTATGAGTGCATTATCTAGGAATGAACCTGGTAGAGCTTGGTCAGCCACACAAACGAATGCTCCACATGCGGGTTTCACATGCCACCAACTCCACATTCACAGGCAACTTCAGCGCCACAGCCGTTTTCAGATAGCCCTCAATGCAAAGGCTCTAGACGCAAATATTGGTGTGAGAGCTAATTCAATCAAGGAAACACTGCATGTTGGTGAAGGGCATATTGAAGAAGGATCAGCCGAGTGGTTCTTGTGGGAGAACAACTCCATTTGGCTCACTAACTTCACACACCATCAGGCTTCCAAGCAGCTCTCAAGGAAACTCAGTTTTCACACTCTAGGCTTAGTGCCCTTTGTATGGCTAGGACTGAAATGAACCTGGTAGAGCATCCCACACAAACGAATGCTCCACATGCGGGTTTCACATGCCACCAACTCCACATTCACAGGCAACTTCAGCGCCACAGCCGTTTTCAGATAGCCCTCAATGCAAAGGCTCTAGACGCAAATATTGGTGTGAGAGCTAATTCAATCAAGGAAACACTGCATGTTGGTGAAGGGCATATTGAAGAAGGATCAGCCGAGTGGTTCTTGTGGGAGAACAACTCCATTTGGCTCACTAACTTCACACACCATCAGGCTTCCAAGCAGCTCTCAAGGAAACTCAGTTTTCACACTCTATGCTTAGTGCTCTTTGTGTGCCTAGGACTGAAATGAACCTGGTAGAGCATCCCACACAAACGAATGCTCCACATGCGGGTTTCACATGCCACCAACTCCACATTCTGAGGCAACTTCAGCGCCACAGCCGTTTTCGGATAGCCCTCAATGCAAAGGCTCTAGACGCAAATATTGGTGTGAGAGCTAATTCAATCAAGGAAACACTGCATGTTAGTGAAGGGCATATTGAAGAAGGATCAGCCGAGTGGTTCTTGTGGGAGAACAACTCCATTTGGCTCACTAACTTCACACACCATCAGGCTTCCAAGCAGCTCTCAAGGAAACTCAGTTTTCACATTCTATGCTTAGTGCCCTTTGAGTGCATTATCTAGGAATGAACCTGGTAGAGCATCCCGCACAAACGAATGCTCCACATGCGGGTTTCACATGCCACCAACTCCACATTCACAGGCAACTTCAGCGCCACAGCCGTTTTCAGATAGCTCTCAAAGCAAAGGCTCTAGACGCAAATATTGGTGTGAGAGCTAATTCAATCAAGGAAACACTGCATGTTGGTGAAGGGCATATTGAAGAAGGATCAGCCGAGTGGTTCTTGTGGGAGAACAACTCCATTTGGCTCACTAACTTCACACACCATCAGGCTTCCAAGCAGCTCTCAAGGAAACTCAGTTTTCACACTCTATGCTTAGTGCCCTTTGAGTGCATTATCTAGGAATGAACCTGGTAGAGCATACCACACAAACGAATGCTCCACATGCGGGTTTCACATGCCACCAACTCCACATTCACAGGCAACTTCAGCGCCACAGCTGTTTTCAGATAGCCCTCAATGCAAAGGCTCTAGACGCAAATATTGGTGTGAGAGCTAATTCAATCAAGGAAACACTGCATGTTGGTGAAGGGCATATTGAAGAAGGATCAGCCGAGTGGTTCTTGTGGGAGAACAACTCCATTTGGCTCACTAACTTCACACACCATCAGGCTTCCAAGCAGCTCTCAAGGAAACTCAGTTTTCACACTCTATGCTTAGTGCCCTTTGTATGGCTAGGACTGAAATGAACCTGGTAGAGCATGCCACACAAACGAATGCTCCACATGCGGGTTTCACATGCCACCAACTCCACATTCACAGGCAACTTCAGCGCCACAGCCGTTTTCAGATAACCCTCAAAGCAAAGGCTCTAGACGCAAATATTGGTGTGAGAGCTAATTCAATCAAGGAAACACTGCATGTTGGTGAAGGGCATATTGAAGAAGGATCAGCCGAGTGGTTCTTGTGGGAGAACAACTCCATTTGGCTCACTAACTTCACACACCATCAGGCATCCAAGCAGCTCTCAAGGAAACTCAGTTTTAACACTCTAGGCTTAGTGCCCTTTGTATGGCTAGGACTGAAATGAACCTGGTAGAGCATCCCACACAAACGAATGCTTCACATGCGGGTTTCACATGCCACCAACTCCACATTCACAGGCAACTTCAGCGCCACAGCCGTTTTCAGATAGCCCTCAATGCAAAGGCTCTAGACGCAAATATTGGTGTGAGAGCTAATTCAATCAAGGAAACACTGCATGTTGGTGAAGGGCATATTGAAGAAGGATCAGCCGAGTGGTTCTTGTGGGAGAACAACTCCATTTGGCTCACTAACTTCACACACCATCAGGCTTCCAAGCAGCTCTCAAGGAAACTCAGTTTTCACACTCTATGTTTAGTGCCCTTTGAGTGCATTATTTAGGAATGAACCTGGTAGAGCATCCCACACAAACGAATGCTCCACATGCGGGTTTCACATGCCACCAACTCCACATTCACAGGCAACTTCAGCGCCACAGCCGTTTTCAGATAGCCCTCAAAGCAAAGGATCTAGACGCAAATATTGGTGTGAGAGCTAATTCAATCAAGGAAACACTGCATGTTGGTGAAGGGCATATTGAAGAAGGATCAGCCGAGTGGTTCTTGTGGGAGAACAACTCCATTTGGCTCACTAACTTCACACACCATCAGGCTTCCAAGCAGCTCTCAAGGAAACTCAGTTTTCACGCTCTATGCTTAGTGCCCTTTGAGTGCATTATCTAGGAATGAACCTTGTAGAGCATTCCACACAAACGAATGCTCCACATGCGGGTTTCACATGCCACCAACTCCACATTCACAGGCAACTTCAGCGCCACAGCCGTTTTCAGATAGCCCTCAAAGCAAAGGCTCTAGACGCAAATATTGGTGTGAGAGCTAATTCAATCAAGGAAACACTGCATGTTGGTGAAGGGCATATTGAAGAAGGATCAGCCGAGTGGTTCTTGTGGGAGAACAACTCCATTTGGCTCACTAACTTCACACACCATCAGGCTTCCAAGCAGCTCTCAAGGAAACTCAGTTTTCACACTCTATGCTTAGTGCCCTTTGTATGGCTAGGACTGAAATGAACCTGGTAGAGCATCCCACACAAACGAATGCTCCACATGCGGGTTTCACATGCCACCAACTCCACATTCACAGGCAACATCAGCGCCACAGCCGTTTTCAGATAGCCCTCAATGCAAAGGCTCTAGACGCAAATATTGGTGTGAGAGCTAATTCAATCAAGGAAACACTGCATGTTGGTGAAGGGCATATTGAAGAAGGATCAGCCGAGTAGTTCTTGTGGGAGAACAACTCCATTTGGCTCACTAACTTCACACACCATCAGGCTTCCAAGCAGCTCTCAAGGAAACTCAGTTTTCACACTCTATGCTTAGTGCCCTTTGAGTGCCTAGGACTGAAAAGAAGCTTGGTGAGCACCCCACACAAACGAATGCTCCACATGCGGGTTTCACATGCCACCAACTCCACATTCACAGGCAACTTCAGCGCCACAGCCGTTTTCAGATAGCCCTCAATGCAAAGGCTCTAGAAGCAAATATTGGTGTGAGAGCTAATTCAATCAAGGAAACACTGCATGTTGGTGAAGGGCATATTGAAGAAGGATCAGCCGAGTGGTTCTTGTGGGAGAACAACTCCATTTGGCTCACTAACTTCACACACCATCAGGCTTCCAAGCAGCTCTCAAGGAAACTCAGGTTTCACACTCTATGTTTAGTGCCCTTTGAGTGCATTATCAAGGAATGAACCTGGTAGAGCTTGGTCAGCCACACAAACGAATGCTCCACATGCGGTTTTCACATGCCACCAACTCCACATTCACAGGCAACTTCAGCGCCACAGCCGTTTTCAGATAGGCCTCAATGCAAAGGCTCTAGACGCAAATATTGGTGTGAGAGCTAATTCAATCAAGGAAACACTGCATGTTGGTGAAGGGCATATTGAAGAAGGATCAGCCGAGTGGTTCTTGTGGGAGAACAACTCCATTTGGCTCACTAACTTCACACACCATCAGGCTTCCAAGCAGCTCTCAAGGAAACTCAGTTTTCACACTCTATGTTTAGTGCCCTTTGAATGCATTATCTAGGAATGAACCTGGTAGAGCATCCCACACAAACGAATGCTCCACATGCGGGTTTCACATGCCACCAACTCCACATTCACAGGCAACTTCAGCGCCACAGCCGTTTTCAGATAGCCCTCAATGCAAAGGCTCTAGACGCAAATATTGGTGTGAGAGCTAATTCAATCAAGGAAACACTGCATGTTGGTGAAGGGCATATTGAAGAAGGATCAGCCGAGTGGTTCTTGTGGGAGAACAACTCCATTTGGCTCACTAACTTCACACACCATCAGGCTTCCAAGCAGCTCTCAAGGAAACTCAGTTTTCACACTCTATGCTTAGTGCCCTTTGTATGGCTAGGACTGAAATGAACCTGGTAGAGCATCCCACACAAACGAATGCTCCACATGCGGGTTTCACATGCCACCAACTCCACATTCACAGGCAACTTCAGCGCCACAGCCATTTTCAGATAGCCCTCAATGCAAAGGCTCTAGACGCAAATATTGGTGTGAGAGCTAATTCAATCAAGGAAACACTGCATGTTGGTGAAGGGCATATTGAAGAAGGATCAGCCGAGTGGTTCTTGTGGGAGAACAACTCCATTTGGCTCACTAACTTCACACACCATCAGGCTTCCAAGTAGCTCTCAAGGAAACTCAGTTTTCACGCTCTATGCTTAGTGCCCTTTGAGTGCATTATCTAGGAATGAACCTGGTAGAGCATCCCACACAAACGAATGCTCCACATGCGGGTTTCACATGCCACCAACTCCACATTCACACGCAACTTCAGCGCCACAGACATTTTCAGATAGCCCTCAAAGCAAAGGCTCTAGACGCAAATATTGGTGTGAGAGCTAATTCAATCAAGGAAACACTGCATGTTGGTGAAGGGCATATTGAAGAAGGATCAGCCGAGTGGTTCTTGTGGGAGAACAACTCCATTTGGCTCACTAACTTCACACACCATCAGGCTTCCAAGCAGCTCTCAAGGAAACTCAGTTTTCACACTCTATGCTTAGTGCCCTTTGTATGGCTAGGACTGAAATGAACCTGGTAGAGCATCCCACACAAACGAATGCTCCACATGCATGTTTCACATGCCACCAACTCCACATTCACAGGCAACATCAGCGCCACAGCCTTTTTCAGATAGCCCTCAATGCAAAGGCTCTAGACGCAAATATTGGTGTGAGAGCTAATTCAATCAAGGAAACACTGCATGTTGGTGAAGGGCATATTGAAGAAGGATCAGCCGAGTGGTTCTTGTGGGAGAACAACTCCATTTGGCTCACTAACTTCACACACCATCAGGCTTCCAAGCAGCTCTCAAGGAAACTCAGTTTTCACACTCTATGCTTAGTGCCCTTTGAGTGCCTAGGACTGAAAAGAAGCTTGGTGAGCATCCCACACAAACGAATGCTCCACATGCGGGTTTCACATGCCACCAACTCCACATTCACAGGCAACTTCAGCGCCACAGCCGTTTTCAGATAGCCCTCAATGCAAAGGCTCTAGACGCAAATATTGGTGTGAGAGCTAATTCAATCAAGGAAACACTGCATGTTGGTGAAGGGCATATTGAAGAAGGATCAGCCGAGTGGTTCTTGTGGGAGAACAACTCCATTTGGCTCACTAACTTCACACACCATCAGGCTTCCAAGCAGCTCTCAAGGAAACTCAGGTTTCACGCTCTATGTTAAGTGCCCTTTGAGTGCATTATCTAGGAATGAAGCTGGTAGAGCTTGGTCAGCCACACAAACGAATGCTCCACATGCGGTTTTCACATGCCACCAACTCCACATTCACAGGCAACTTCAGCGCCACAGCCGTTTTCAGATAGCCCTCAATGCAAAGGCTCTAGACGCAAATATTGGTGTGAGAGCTAATTCAATCAAGGAAACACTGCATGTTGGTGAAGGGCATATTGAAGAAGGATCAGCCGAGTGGTTCTTGTGGGAGAACAACTCCATTTGGCTCACTAACTTCACACACCATCAGGCTTCCAAGCAGCTCTCAAGGAAACTCAGTTTTCACACTCTAGGCTTAGTGCCCTTTGAGTGCATTATCTAGGAATGAACCTGGTAGAGCATCCCACATAAACGAATGCTCCACATGCGGGTTTCACATGCCACCAACTCCACATTCACAGGCAACTTCAGCGCCACAGCCGTTTTCAGATAGGCCTCAATGCAAAGGCTCTAGACGCAAATATTGGTGTGAGAGCTAATTCAATCAAGGAAACACTGCATGTTGGTGAAGGGCATATTGAAGAAGGATCAGCCGAGTGGTTCTTGTGGGAGAACAACTCCATTTGGCTCACTAACTTCACACACCATCAGGCTTCCAAGCAGCTCTCAAGGAAACTCAGTTTTCACACTCTATGTTTAGTGCCCTTTGAGTGCATTATCTAGGAATGAACCTGGTAGAGCATCCCACACAAACGAATGCTCCACATGCGGGTTTCACATGCCACCAACTCCACATTCACAGGCAACTTCAGCGCCACAGCCGTTTTCAGATAGCCCTCAATGCAAAGGCTCTAGACGCAAATATTGGTGTGAGAGCTAATTCAATCAAGGAAACACTGCATGTTGGTGAAGGGCATATTGAAGAAGGATCAGCCGAGTGGTTCTTGTGGGAGAACAACTCCATTTGGCTCACTAACTTCACACACCATCAGGCTTCCAAGCAGCTCTCAAGGAAACTCAGTTTTCACACTCTATGCTTAGTGCCCTTTGTATGGCTAGGACTGAAATGAACCTGGTAGAGCATCCCACACAAACGAATGATCCACATGCGGGTTTCACATGCCACCAACTCCACATTCACAGGCAACTTCAGCGCCACAGCCATTTTCAGATAGCCCTCAATGCAAAGGCTCTAGACGCAAATATTGGTGTGAGAGCTAATTCAATCAAGGAAACACTGCATGTTGGTGAAGGGCATATTGAAGAAGGATCAGCCGAGTGGTTCTTGTGGGAGAACAACTCCATTTGGCTCACTAACTTCACACACCATCAGGCTTCCAAGCAGCTCTCAAGGAAACTCAGGTTTCACGCTCTATGTTTAGTGCCCTTTGAGTGCATTATCTAGGAATGAACCTGGTAGAGCTTGGTCAGCCACACAAACGAATGCTCCACATGCGGGTTTCACATGCCACCAACTCCACATTCACAGGCAACTTCAGCGCCACAGCCGTTTTCAGATAGCCCTCAATGCAAAGGCTCTAGACGCAAATATTGGTGTGAGAGCTAATTCACTCAAGGAAACACTGCATGTTGGTGAAGGGCATATTGAAGAAGGATCAGCCGAGTGGATCTTGTGGGAGAACAACTCCATTTGGCTCACTAACTTCACACACCATCAGGCTTCCAAGCAGCTCTCAAGGAAACTCAGTTTTCACACTCTATGCTTAGTGCCCTTTGTGTGCCTAGGACTGAAATGAAGCTTGGTCAGCATCCCACACAAACGAATGCTCCACATGCGGGTTTCACATGCCACCAACTCCACATTCACAGACAACTTCAGCGCCACAGCCGTTTTCAGATAGCCCTCAAAGCAAAGGCTCTAGACGCAAATATTGGTGTGAGAGCTAATTCAATCAAGGAAACACTGCATGTTGGTGAAGGGCATATTGAAGAAGGATCAGCCGAGTGGTTCTTGTGGGAGAACAACTCCATTTGGCTCACTAACTTCACACACCATCAGGCTTCCAAGCAGCTCTCAAGGAAACTCAGTTTTCACACTCTATGTTTAGTGCCCTTTGTGTGCCTAGGACTGAAATGAAGCTTGGTCAGCATCCCACACAAACGAATGCTCCACATGCGGGTTTCACATGCCACCAACTCCACATTCACAGGCAACTTCAGCGCCACAGCCGTTTTCAGATAGCCCTCAATGCAAAGGCTCTAGACGCAAATATTGGTGTGAGAGCTAATTCAATCAAGGAAACACTGCATGTTGGTGAAGGGCATATTGAAGAAGGATCAGCCGAGTGGTTCTTGTGGGAGAACAACTCCATTTGGCTCACTAACTTCACACACCATCAGGCTTCCAAGCAGCTCTCAAGGAAACTCAGTTTTCACACTCTATGCTTAGTGCCCTTTGAGTGCATTATCTAGGAATGAACCTGGTAGAACATCCCACACAAACGAATGCTCCACATGCGGGTTTCACATGCCACCAACTCCACATTCACAGGCAACTTCAGCGCCACAGCCGTTTTCAGATAGCCCTCAATGCAAAGGCTCTAGACGCAAATATTGGTGTGAGAGCTAATTCAATCAAGGAAACACTGCATGTTGGTGAAGGGCATATTGAAGAAGGATCAGCCGAGTGGTTCTTGTGGGAGAACAACTCCATTTGGCTCACTAACTTCACACACCATCAGGCTTCCAAGCAGCTCTCAAGGAAACTCAGTTTTCAAACTCTATGCTTTGTGCCCTTTGAGTGCCTAGGACTGAAATGAAGCTTGGAGAGCATCCCACACAAACGAATGCTCCACATGCGGGTTTCACATGCCACCAACTCCACATTCACAGGCAACTTCAGCGCCACAGCCGTTTTCAGATAGCCCTCAAAGCAAAGGCTCTAGACGCAAATATTGGTGTGAGAGCTAATTCAATCAAGGAAACACTGCATGTTGGTGAAGGGCATATTGAAGAAGGATCAGCCGAGTGGTTCTTGTGGGAGAACAACTCCATTTGGCTCACTAACTTCACACACCATCAGGCTTCCAAGCAGCTCTCAAGGAAACTCAGTTTTCACACTCTATGCTTAGTGCCCTTTGAGTGCATTATCTAGGAATGAACCTGGTAGAGCATCCCACACAAACGAATGCTCCACATGCGGGTTTCACATGCCACCAACTCCACATTCACAGGCAACTTCAGCGCCACAGCCGTTTTCAGATAGCCCTCAAAGCAAAGGCTCTAGACGCAAATATTGGTGTGAGAGCTAATTCAATCAAGGAAACACTGCATGTTGGTGAAGGGCATATTGAAGAAGGATCAGCCGAGTGGTTCTTGTGGGAGAACAACTCCATTTGGCTCACTAACTTCACACACCATCAGGCTTCCAAGCAGCTCTCAAGGAAACTCAGTTTTCACACTCTATGCTTAGTGCCCTTTGAGTGCATTATCTAGGAATGAACCTGGTAGAGCATCCCACACAAACGAATGCTCCACATGCGGGTTTCACATGCCACCAACTCCACATTCACAGGCAACTTCAGCGCCACAGCCGTTTTCAGATAGCCCTCAAAGCAAAGGCTCTAGACGCAAATATTGGTGTGAGAGCTAATTCAATCAAGGAAACACTGCATGTTGGTGAAGGGCATATTGAAGAAGGATCAGCCGAGTGGTTCTTGTGGGAGAACAACTCCATTTGGCTCACTAACTTCACACACCATCAGGCTTCCAAGCAGCTCTCAAGGAAACTCAGTTTTCACACTCTATGCTTAGTGCCCTTTGTGTGCCTAGGACTGAAATGAAGCTTGGTCAGCATCCCACACAAACGAATGTTCCACATGCGGGTTTCACATGCCACCAACTCCACATTCACAGGCAACTTCAGCGCCACAGCCGTTTTCAGATAGCCCTCAATGCAAAGGCTCTAGACGCAAATATTGGTGTGAGAGCTAATTCAATCAAGGAAACACTGCATGTTGGTGAAGGGCATATTGAAGAAGGATCAGCCGAGTGGTTCTTGTGGGAGAACAACTCCATTTGGCTCACTAACTTCACACACCATCAGGCTTCCAAGCAGCTCTCAAGGAAACTCAGTTTTCACACTCTAGGCTTAGTGCCCTTTGAGTGCATTATCTAGGAATGAACCTGGTAGAGCATCCCACACAAACGAATGCTCCACATGCGGGTTTCACATGCCACCAACTCCACATTCACAGGCAACTTCAGCGCCACAGCCGTTTTCAGATAGCCCTCAATGCAAAGGCTCTAGACGCAAATATTGGTGTGAGAGCTAATTCAATCAAGGAAACACTGCATGTTGGTGAAGGGCATATTGAAGAAGGATCAGCCGAGTGGTTCTTGTGGGAGAACAACTCCATTTGGCTCACTAACTTCACACACCATCAGGCTTCCAAGCAGCTCTCAAGGAAACTCAGTTTTCACACTCTAGGCTTAGTGCCCTTTGAGTGCATTATCTAGGAATGAACCTGGTAGAGCATCCCACACAAACGAATGCTCCACATGCGGGTTTCACATGCCACCAACTCCACATTCACAGTCAACTTCAGCGCCACAGCCGTTTTCAGATAGCCCTCAATGCAAAGGCTCTAGACGCAAATATTGGTGTGAGAGCTAATTCACTCAAGGAAACACTGCATGTTGGTGAAGGGCATATTGAAGAAGGATCAGCCGAGTGGTTCTTGTGGGAGAACAACTCCATTTGGCTCACTAACTTCACACACCATCAGGCTTCCAAGCAGCTCTCAAGGAAATTCAGTTTTCAAACTCTATGCTTAGTGCCCTTTGAGTGCCTAGGACTGAAATGAAGCTTGGAGAGCATCCCACACAAACGAATGCTCCACATGCGGGTTTCACATGCCACCAACTCCACATTCACAGGCAACTTCAGCGCCACAGCCGTTTTCAGATAGCCCTCAAAGCAAAGGCTCTAGACGCAAATATTGGTGTGAGAGCTAATTCAATCAAGGAAACACTGCATGTTGGTGAAGGGCATATTGAAGAAGGATCAGCCGAGTGGTTCTTGTGGGAGAACAACTCCATTTGGCTCACTAACTTCACATACCATCAGGCTTCCAAGCAGCTCTCAAGGAAACTCAGTTTTCACACTCTATGCTTAGTGCCCTTTGAGTGCATTATCTAGGAATGAACCTGGTAGAGCATCCCACACAAACGAATGCTCCACATGCGGGTTTCACATGCCACCAACTCCACATTCACAGGCAACTTCAGCGCCACAGCCGTTTTCAGATAGCCCTCAAAGCAAAGGCTTTAGACGCAAATATTGGTGTGAGAGCTAATTCAATCAAGGAAACACTGCATGTTGGTGAAGGGCATATTGAAGAAGGATCAGCCGAGTGGTTCTTGTGGGAGAACAACTCCATTTGGCTCACTAACTTCACACACCATCAGGCTTCCAAGCAGCTCTCAAGGAAACTCAGTTTTCAAACTCTATGCTTAGTGCCCTTTGTATGGCTAGGACTGAAATGAACCTGGTAGAGCATCCCACACAAACGAATGCTCCACATGCGGGTTTCACATGCCACCAACTCCACATTCACAGGCAACTTCAGCGCCACAGCCGTTTTCAGATAGCCCTCAAAGCAAAGGCTCTAGACGCAAATATTGGTGTGAGAGCTAATTCAATCAAGGAAACACTGCATGTTGGTGAAGGGCATATTGAAGAAGGATCAGCCGAGTGGTTCTTGTGGGAGAACAACTCCATTTGGCTCACTAACTTCACACACCATCAGGCTTCCAAGCAGCTCTCAAGGAAACTCAGTTTTCACACTCTATGCTTAGTGCCCTTTGAGTGCATTATCTAGGAATGAACCTGGTAGAGCATCCCACACAAACGAATGCTCCACATGCGGGTTTCACATGCCACCAACTCCACATTCACAGGCTACTTCAGCGCCACAGCTGTTTTCAGATATTCCTCAAAGCAAAGGCTCTAGACGCAAATATTGGTGTGAGAGCTAATTCAATCAAGGAAACACTGCATGTTGGTGAAGGGCATATTGAAGAAGGATCAGCCGAGTGGTTCTTGTGGGAGAACAACTCCATTTGGCTCACTAACTTCACATACCATCAATCTTCCAAGCAGCTCTCAAGGAAACTCAGTTTTCACACTCTATGCTTAGTGCCCTTTGAGTGCATTATCTAGGAATGAACCTGGTAGAGCATCCCACACAAACGAATGCTCCACATGCGGGTTTCACATGCCACCAACTCCACATTCACAGGCAACTTCAGCGCCACAGCCGTTTTCAGATAGCCCTCAATGCAAAGGCTCTAGACGCAAATATTGGTGTGAGAGCTAATTCAATCAAGGAAACACTGCATGTTGGTGAAGGGCATATTGAAGAAGGATCAGCCGAGTGGTTCTTGTGGGAGAACAACTCCATTTGGCTCACTAACTTCACACACCATCAGGCTTCCAAGCAGCTCTCAAGGAAACTCAGGTTTCACGCTCTATGTTTAGTGCCCTTTGAGTGCATTCTCTAGGAATGAACCTGGTAGAGCATCGCGCACAAACGAATGCTCCACATGCGGGTTTCACATGCCACCAACTCCACATTCACAGGCAACTTCAGCGCCACAGCCGTTTTCAGATAGCCCTCAATGCAAAGGCTCTAGACGCAAATATTGGTGTGAGAGCTAATTCAATCAAGGAAACACTGCATGTTAGTGAAGGGCATATTGAAGAAGGATCAGCCGAGTGGTTCTTGTGCGAGAACAACTCCATTTGGCTCACTAACTTCACACACCATCAGGCTTCCAAGCAGCTCTCAAGGAAACTCAGTTTTCACACTCTAGGCTTAGTGCCCTTTGTATGGCTAGGACTGAAATGAACCTGGTAGAGCATCCCACACAAACGAATGCTCCACATGCGGGTTTCACATGCCACCAACTCCACATTCACAGGCAACTTCAGCGCCACAGCCGTTTTCAGATAGCCCTCAAAGCAAAGGCTCTAGACGCAAATATTGGTGTGAGAGCTAATTCAATCAAGGAAACACTGCATGTTGGTGAAGGGCATATTGAAGAAGGATCAGCCGAGTGGTTCTTGTGGGAGAACAACTCCATTTGGCTCACTAACTTCACACACCATCAGGCTTCCAAGCAGCTCTCAAGGAAACTCAGTTTTCACACTCTATGCTTAGTGCCCTTTGTGTGCCTAGGACTGAAATGAAGCTTGGTCAGCATCCCACACAAACGAATGCTCCACATGCGGGTTTCACATGCCACCAACTCCACATTCACAGGCAACTTCAGCGCCACAGCCGTTTTCAGATAGCCCTCAATGCAAAGGCTCTAGACGCAAATATTGGTGTGAGAGCTAATTCAATCAAGGAAACACTGCATGTTGGTGAAGGGCATATTGAAGAAGGATCAGCCGAGTGGTTCTTGTGGGAGAACAACTCCATTTGGCTCACTAACTTCACACACCATCAGGCTTCCAAGCAGCTCTCAAGGAAACTCAGTTTTCACACTCTATGCTTAGTGCCCTTTGAGTGCATTATCTAGGAATGAACCTGGTAGAGCATCCCACACAAACGAATGCTCCACATGCGGGTTTCACATGCCACCAACTCCACATTCACAGGCAACTTCAGCGCCACAGCCGTTTTCAGATAGCCCTCAAAGCAAAGGCTCTAGACGCAAATATTGGTGTGAGAGCTAATTCAATCAAGGAAACACTGCATGTTAGTGAAGGGCATATTGAAGAAGGATCAGCCGAGTGGTTCTTGTGCGAGAACAACTCCATTTGGCTCACTAACTTCACACACCATCAGGCTTCCAAGCAGCTCTCAAGGAAACTCAGTTTTCACACTCTATGCTTAGTGCCCTTTGTATGGCTAGGACTGAAATGAACCTGGTAGAGCATCCCACACAAATGAATGCTCCACATGCGGGTTTCACATGCCACCAACTCCACATTCACAGGCAACTTCAGCGCCACAGCCGTTTTCAGATAGCCCTCAAAGCAAAGGCTCTAGACGCAAATATTGGTGTGAGAGCTAATTCAATCAAGGAAACACTGCATGTTAGTGAAGGGCATATTGAAGAAGGATCAGCCGAGTGGTTCTTGTGCGAGAACAACTCCATTTGGCTCACTAACTTCACACACCATCAGGCTTCCAAGCAGCTCTCAAGGAAACTCAGTTTTCACTCTCTATGCTTAGTGCCCTTTGTATGGCTAGGACTGAAATGAACCTGGTAGAGCATCCCACACACGAATGCTCCACATGCGGGTTTCACATGCCACCAACTCCACATTCACAGGCAACTTCAGCGCCACAGCCGTTTTCAGATAGCCCTCAATGCAAAGGCTCTAGACGCAAATATTGGTGTGAGAGCTAATTCAATCAAGGAAACACTGCATGTTGGTGAAGGGCATATTGAAGAAGGATCAGCCGAGTGGTTCTTGTGGGAGAACAACTCCATTTGGCTCACTAACTTCACACACCATCAGGCTTCCAAGCAGCTCTCAAGGAAACTCAGTTTTCACACTCTATGCTTAGTGCCCTTTGTGTGCCTAGGACTGAAATGAAGCTTGGTCAGCATCCCACACAAACGAATGCTCCACATGCGGGTTTCACATGCCACCAACTCCACATTCACAGGCAACTTCAGCGCCACAGCCGTTTTCAGATAGCCCTCAATGCAAAGGCTCTAGACGCAAATATTGGTGTGAGAGCTAATTCAATCAAGGAAACACTGCATGTTGGTGAAGGGCATATTGAAGAAGGATCAGCCGAGTGGTTCTTGTGGGAGAACAACTCCATTTGGCTCACTAACTTCACACACCATCAGGCTTCCAAGCAGCTCTCAAGGAAACTCAGTTTTCACACTCTATGCTTAGTGCCCTTTGAGTGCATTATCTAGGAATGAACCTGGTAGAGCATCCCACACAAACGAATGCTCCACATGCGGGTTTCACATGCCACCAACTCCACATTCACAGGCAACTTCAGCGCCACAGCCGTTTTCAGTTAGCCCTCAATGCAAAGGCTCTAGACGCAAATATTGGTGTGAGAGCTAATTCAATCAAGGAAACACTGCATGTTGGTGAAGGGCATATTGAAGAAGGATCAGCCGAGTGGTTCTTGTGGGAGAACAACTCCATTTGGCTCACTAACTTCACACACCATCAGGCTTCCAAGCAGCTCTCAAGGAAACTCAGGTTTCACGCTCTATGTTTAGTGCCCTTTGAGTGCATTATCTAGGAATGAACCTGGTAGAGCTTGGTCAGCCACACAAACGAATGCTCCACATGCGGGTTTCACATGCCACCAACTCCACATTCACAGGCAACTTCAGCGCCACAGCCGTTTTCAGATAGCCCTCAATGCAAAGGCTCTAGACGCAAATATTGGTGTGAGAGCTAATTCAATCAAGGAAACACTGCATGTTAGTGAAGGGCATATTGAAGAAGGATCAGCCGAGTGGTTCTTGTGCGAGAACAACTCCATTTGGCTCACTAACTTCACACACCATCAGGCTTCCAAGCAGCTCTCAAGGAAACTCAGTTTTCACACTCTATGCTTAGTGCCCTTTGTATGGCTAGGACTGAAATGAACCTGTTAGAGCATCCCACACAAATGAATGCTCCACATGCGGGTTTCACATGCCACCAACTCCACATTCACAGGCAACTTCAGCGCCACAGCCGTTTTCAGATAGCCCTCAAAGCAAAGGCTCTAGACGCAAATATTGGTGTGAGAGCTAATTCAATCAAGGAAACACTGCATGTTGGTGAAGGGCATATTGAAGAAGGATCAGCCGAGTGGTTCTTGTGGGAGAACAACTCCATTTGGCTCACTAACTTCACACACCATCAGGCTTCCAAGCAGCTCTCAAGGAAACTCAGTTTTCACACTCTATGCTTAGTGCCCTTTGAGTGCATTATCTAGGAATGAACCTGGTAGAGCATCCCACACAAACGAATGCTCCACATGCGGGTTTCACATGCCACCAACTCCACATTCACAGGCAACTTCAGCGCCACAGCCGTTTTCAGATAGCCCTCAATGCAAAGGCTCTAGACGCAAATATTGGTGTGAGAGCTAATTCAGTCAAGGAAACACTGCATGTTGGTGAAGGGCATATTGAAGAAGGATCAGCCGAGTGGTTCTTGTGGGAGAACAACTCCATTTGGCTCACTAACTTCACACACCATCAGGCTTCCAAGCAGCTCTCAAGGAAACTCAGTTTTCAAACTCTACGCTTTGTGCCCTTTGAGTGCCTAGGACAGAAATGAAGCTTGGGGAGCATCCCACATAAACGAATGCTCCACATGCGGGTTTCACATGCCAACAACTCCACATTCACAGGCAACTTCAGCGCCACAGCCGTTTTCAGATAGCCCTCAATGCAAAGGCTCTAGACGCAAATATTGGTGTGAGAGCTAATTCAATCAAGGAAACACTGCATGTTGGTGAAGGGCATATTGAAGAAGGATCAGCCGAGTGGTTCTTGTGGGAGAACAACTCCATTTGGCTCACTAACTTCACATACCATCAGGCTTCCAAGCAGCTCTCAAGGAAACTCAGTTTTCACACTCTATGCTTAGTGCCCTTTGAGTGCATTATCTAAGAATGAATCTGGTAGAGCATCCCACACAAACGAATGCTCCACATGCGGGTTTCACATGCCACCAACTCCACATTCGCAGGCAACTTCAGCGCCACAGCCATTTTCAGATAGCCCTCAAAGCAAAGGCTCTAGACGCAAATATTGGTGTGAGAGCTAATTCAATCAAGGAAACACTGCATGTTGGTGAAGGGCATATTGAAGAAGGATCAGCCGAGTGGTTCTTGTGGGAGAACAACTCCATTTGGCTCACTAACTGCACACACCATCAGGCTTCCAAGCAGCTCTCAAGGAAACTCAGTTTTCACACTCTATGCTTAGTGTCCTTTGTGTGCCTAGGACTGAAATGAACCTGGTAGAGCATCCCACACAAACGAATGCTCCACATGCGGGTTTCACATGCCACCAACTCCACATTCTCAGGCAACTTCAGCGCCACAGCCGTTTTCAGATAGCCCTCAATGCAAAGGCTCTAGACGCAAATATTGGTGTGAGAGCTAATTCAATCAAGGAAACACTGCATGTTGGTGAAGGGCATATTGAAGAAGGATCAGCCGAGTGGTTCTTGTGGGAGAACAACTCCATTTGGCTCACTAACTTCACACACCATCAGGCTTCCAAGCAGCTCTCAAGGAAACTCAGTTTTCACACTCTATGCTTAGTGCCCTTTGAGTGCATTATCTAGGAATGAACCTGGTAGAGCATCCCACACAAACGAATGCTCCACATGCGGGTTTCACATGCCACCAACTCCACATTCACAGGCAACTTCAGCGCCACAGCCGTTTTCAGATAGCCCTCAATGCAAAGGCTCTAGACGCAAATATTGGTGTGAGAGCTAATTCAATCAAGGAAACACTGCATGTTGGTGAAGGGCATATTGAAGAAGGATCAGCCGAGTGGTTCTTGTGGGAGAACAACTCCATTTGGCTCACTAACTTCACACACCATCACGCTTCCAAGCAGCTCTCAAGGAAACTCAGTTTTCACACTCTATGCTTAGTGCCCTTTGTATGGCTAGGACTGAAATGAACCTGGTAGAGCATCCCACACAAACGAATGCTCCACATGCGGGTTTCACATGCCACCAACTCCACATTCACAGGCAACTTCAGCGCCACAGCCGTTTTCAGATAGCCCTCAATGCAAAGGCTCTAGACGCAAATATTGGTGTGAGAGCTAATTCAGTCAAGGAAACACTGCATGTTGGTGAAGGGCATATTGAAGAAGGATCAGCCGAGTGGTTCTTGTGGGAGAACAACTCCATTTGGCTCACTAACTTCACACACCATCAGGCTTCCAAGCAGCTCTCAAGGAAACTCAGTTTTCAAACTCTACGCTTTGTGCCCTTTAAATGCCTAGGACTGAAATGAAAATTGGGGAGCATCCCACATAAACGAATGCTCCACATGCGGGTTTCACATGCCACCAACTCCACATTCACAGGCAACTTCAGCGCCACAGCCGTTTTCAGATAGCCCTCAATGCAAAGGCTCTAGACGCAAATATTGGTGTGAGAGCTAATTCAATCAAGGAAACACTGCATGTTGGTGAAGGGCATATTGAAGAAGGATCAGCCGAGTGGTTCTTGTGGGAGAACAACTCCATTTGGCTCACTAACTTCACATACCATCAGGCTTCCAAGCAGCTCTCAAGGAAACTCAGTTTTCACACTCTATGCTTAGTGTCCTTTGAGTGCATTATCTAAGAATGAACCTGGTAGAGCATCCCACACAAACGAATGCTCCACATGCGGGTTTCACATGCCACCAACTCCACATTCGCAGGCAACTTCAGCGCCACAGCCGTTTTCAGATAGCCCTCAAAGCAAAGGCTCTAGACGCAAATATTGGTGTGAGAGCTAATTCAATCAAGGAAACACTGCATGTTGGTGAAGGGCATATTGAAGAAGGATCAGCCGAGTGGTTCTTGTGGGAGAACAACTCCATTTGGCTCACTAACTTCACACACCATCAGGCTTCCAAGCAGCTCTCAAGGAAACTCAGTTTTCACACTCTATGCTTAGTGCCCTTTGTGTGCCTAGGACTGAAATGAAGCTTGGTCAGCATCCCACACAAACGAATGCTCCACATGCGGGTTTCACATGCCACCAACTCCACATTCACAGGCAACTTCAGCGCCACAGCCGTTTTCAGATAGCCCTCAATGCAAAGGCTCTAGACGCAAATATTGGTGTGAGAGCTAATTCAATCAAGGAAACACTGCATGTTGGTGAAGGGCATATTGAAGAAGGATCAGCCGAGTGGTTCTTGTGGGAGAACAACTCCATTTGGCTCACTAACTTCACACACCATCAGGCTTCCAAGCAGCTCTCAAGGAAACTCAGTTTTCACACTCTATGCTTAGTGCCCTTTGAGTGCATTATCTAGGAATGAACCTGGTAGAGCATCCCACACAAACGAATGCTCCACATGCGGGTTTCACATGCCACCAACTCCACATTCACAGGCAACTTCAGCGCCACAGCCGTTTTCAGATAGCCCTCAATGCAAAGGCTCTAGACGCAAATATTGGTGTGAGAGCTAATTCAGTCAAGGAAACACTGCATGTTGGTGAAGGGCATATTGAAGAAGGATCAGCCGAGTGGTTCTTGTGGGAGAACAACTCCATTTGGCTCACTAACTTCACACACCATCAGGCTTCCAAGCAGCTCTCAAGGAAACTCAGTTTTCAAACTCTACGCTTTGTGCCCTTTGAGTGCCTAGGACAGAAATGAAGCTTGGGGAGCATCCCACATAAACGAATGCTCCACATGCGGGTTTCACATGCCACCAACTCCACATTCACAGGCAACTTCAGCGCCACAGCCGTTTTCAGATAGCCCTCAATGCAAAGGCTCTAGACGCAAATATTGGTGTGAGAGCTAATTCAATCAAGGAAACACTGCATGTTGGTGAAGGGCATATTGAAGAAGGATCAGCCGAGTGGTTCTTGTGGGAGAACAACTCCATTTGGCTCACTAACTTCACATACCATCAGGCTTCCAAGCAGCTCTCAAGGAAACTCAGTTTTCACACTCTATGCTTAGTGCCCTTTGAGTGCATTATCTAAGAATGAACCTGGTAGAGCATCCCACACAAACGAATGCTCCACATGCGGGTTTCACATGCCACCAACTCCACATTCGCAGGCAACTTCAGCGCCACAGCCGTTTTCAGATAGCCCTCAAAGCAAAGGCTCTAGACGCAAATATTGGTGTGAGAGCTAATTCAATCAAGGAAACACTGCATGTTGGTGAAGGGCATATTGAAGAAGGATCAGCCGAGTGGTTCTTGTGGGAGAACAACTCCATTTGGCTCACTAACTGCACACACCATCAGGCTTCCAAGCAGCTCTCAAGGAAACTCAGTTTTCACACTCTATGCTTAGTGTCCTTTGTGTGCCTAGGACTGAAATGAACCTGGTAGAGCATCCCACACAAACGAATGCTCCACATGCGGGTTTCACATGCCACCAACTCCACATTCACAGGCAACTTCAGCGCCACAGCCGTTTTCAGATAGCCCTCAATGCAAAGGCTCTAGACGCAAATATTGGTGTGAGAGCTAATTCAATCAAGGAAACACTGCATGTTGGTGAAGGGCATATTGAAGAAGGATCAGCCGAGTGGTTCTTGTGGGAGAATAACTCCATTTGGCTCACTAACTTCACACACCATCAGGCTTCCAAGCAGCTCTCAAGGAAACTCAGTTTTCACACTCTATGCTTAGTGCCCTTTGAGTGCATTATCTAGGAATGAACCTGGTAGAGCATCCCACACAAACGAATGCTCCACATGCGGGTTTCACATGCCACCAACTCCACATTCACAGGCAACTTCAGCGCCACAGCCGTTTTCAGATAGCCCTCAATGCAAAGGCTCTAGACGCAAATATTGGTGTGAGAGCTAATTCAATCAAGGAAACACTGCATGTTGGTGAAGGGCATATTGAAGAAGGATCAGCCGAGTGGTTCTTGTGGGAGAACAACTCCATTTGGCTCACTAACTTCACACACCATCAGGCTTCCAAGCAGCTCTCAAGGAAACTCAGTTTTCACACTCTATGCTTAGTGCCCTTAGTATGGCTAGGACTGAAATGAACCTGGTAGAGCATCCCACACAAACGAATGCTCCACATGCGGGTTTCACATGCCACCAACTCCACATTGACAGGCAACTTCAGCGCCACAGCCGTTTTCAGATAGCCCTCAATGCAAAGGCTCTAGACGCAAATATTGGTGTGAGAGCTAATTCAATCAAGGAAACACTGCATGTTGGTGAAGGGCATATTGAAGAAGGATCAGCCGAGTGGTTCTTGTGGGAGAACAACTCCATTTGGCTCACTAACTTCACACACCATCAGGCTTCCAAGCAGCTCTCAAGGAAACTCAGTTTTCACACTCTATGCTTAGTGCCCGTTGTATGGCTAGGACTGAAATGAACCTGGTAGAGCATCCCACACAAACGAATGCTCCACATGCGGGTTTCACATGCCACCAACTCCACATTCACAGGCAACTTCAGCGCCACAGCCGTTTTCAGATAGCCCTCAAAGCAAAGGCTCTAGACGCAAATATTGGTGTGAGAGCTAATTCAATCAAGGAAACACTGCATGTTGGTGAAGGGCATATTGAAGAAGGATCAGCCGAGTGGTTCTTGTGGGAGAACAACTCCATTTGGCTCACTAACTTCACACACCATCAGGCTTCCAAGCAGCTCTCAAGGAAACTCAGTTTTCACACTCTATGCTTAGTGCCCTTTGAGTGCATTATCTAGGAATGAACCTGGTAGAGCATCCCACACAAATGAATGCTCCACATGCGGGTTTCACATGCCACCAACTCCACATTCACAGGCAACTTCAGCGCCACAGCCGTTTTCAGATAGCCCTCAATGCAAAGGCTCTAGATGCAAATATTGGTGTGAGAGCTAATTCAGTCAAGGAAACACTGCATGTTGGTGAAGGGCATATTGAAGAAGGATCAGCCGAGTGGTTCTTGTGGGAGAACAACTCCATTTGGCTCACTAACTTCACACACCATCAGGCTTCCAAGCAGCTCTCAAGGAAACTCAGTTTTCAAACTCTACGCTTTGTGCCCTTTGAGTGCCTAGGACTGAAATGAACCTTGGGGAGCATCCCACATAAACGAATGCTCCACATGCGGGTTTCACATGCCACCAACTCCACATTCACAGGCAACTTCAGCGCCACAGCCGTTTTCAGATAGCCCTCAATGCAAAGGCTCTAGACGCAAATATTGGTGTGAGAGCTAATTCAATCAAGGAAACACTGCATGTTGGTGAAGGGCATATTGAAGAAGGATCAGCCGAGTGGTTCTTGTGGGAGAACAACTCCATTTGGCTCACTAACTTCACATACCATCAGGCTTCCAAGCAGCTCTCAAGGAAACTCAGTTTTCACACTCTATGCTTAGTGTCCTTTGAGTGCATTATCTAAGAATGAACCTGGTAGAGCATCCCACACAAACGAATGCTCCACATGCGGGTTTCACATGCCACCAACTCCACATTCGCAGGCAACTTCAGCGCCACAGCCGTTTTCAGATAGCCCTCAAAGCAAAGGCTCTAGACGCAAATATTGGTGTGAGAGCTAATTCAATCAAGGAAACACTGCATGTTGGTGAAGGGCATATTGAAGAAGGATCAGCCGAGTGGTTCTTGTGGGAGAACAACTCCATTTGGCTCACTAACTGCACACACCATCAGGCTTCCAAGCAGCTCTCAAGGAAACTCAGTTTTCACACTCTATGCTTAGTGTCCTTTTTGTTCCTAGGACTGAAATGAACCTGGTAGAGCATCCCACACAAACGAATGCTCCACATGCGGGTTTCACATGCCACCAACTCCACATTCACAGGCAACTTCAGCGCCACAGCCGTTTTCAGATAGCCCTCAATGCAAAGGCTCTAGACGCAAATATTGGTGTGAGAGCTAATTCAATCAAGGAAACACTGCATGTTGGTGAAGGGCATATTGAAGAAGGATCAGCCGAGTGGTTCTTGTGGGAGAACAACTCCATTTGGCTCACTAACTTCACACACCATCAGGCTTCCAAGCAGCTCTCAAGGAAACTCAGTTTTCACACTCTATGCTTAGTGCCCGTTGTATGGCTAGGACTGAAATGAACCTGGTAGAGCATCCCACACAAACGAATGCTCCACATGCGGGTTTCACATGCCACCAACTCCACATTCACAGGCAACTTCAGCGCCACAGCCGTTTTCAGATAGCCCTCAAAGCAAAGGCTCTAGACGCAAATATTGGTGTGAGAGCTAATTCAATCAAGGAAACACTGCATGTTGGTGAAGGGCATATTGAAGAAGGATCAGCCGAGTGGTTCTTGTGGGAGAACAACTCCATTTGGCTCACTAACTTCACACACCATCAGGCTTCCAAGCAGCTCTCAAGGAAACTCAGTTTTCACACTCTATGCTTAGTGCCCTTTGAGTGCATTATCTAGGAATGAACCTGGTAGAGCATCCCACACAAACGAATGCTCCACATGCGGGTTTCACATGCCACCAACTCCACATTCACAGGCAACTTCAGCGCCACAGCCGTTTTCAGATAGCCCTCAATGCAAAGGCTCTAGATGCAAATATTGGTGTGAGAGCTAATTCAGTCAAGGAAACACTGCATGTTGGTGAAGGGCATATTGAAGAAGGATCAGCCGAGTGGTTCTTGTGGGAGAACAACTCCATTTGGCTCACTAACTTCACACACCATCAGGCTTCCAAGCAGCTCTCAAGGAAACTCAGTTTTCAAACTCTACGCTTTGTGCCCTTTGAGTGCCTAGGACTGAAATGAAGCTTGGCGAGCATCCCACATAAACGAATGCTCCACATGCGGGTTTCACATGCCACCAACTCCACATTCACAGGCAACTTCAGCGCCACAGCCGTTTTCAGATAGCCCTCAATGCAAAGGCTCTAGACGCAAATATTGGTGTGAGAGCTAATTCAATCAAGGAAACACTGCATGTTGGTGAAGGGCATATTGAAGAAGGATCAGCCGAGTGGTTCTTGTGGGAGAACAACTCCATTTGGCTCACTAACTTCACATACCATCAGGCTTCCAAGCAGCTCTCAAGGAAACTCAGTTTTCACACTCTATGCTTAGTGTCCTTTGAGTGCATTATCTAAGAATGAACCTGGTAGAGCATCCCACACAAACGAATGCTCCACATGCGGGTTTCACATGCCACCAACTCCACATTCGCAGGCAACTTCAGCGCCACAGCCGTTTTCAGATAGCCCTCAAAGCAAAGGCTCTAGACGCAAATATTGGTGTGAGAGCTAATTCAATCAAGGAAACACTGCATGTTGGTGAAGGGCATATTGAAGAAGGATCAGCCGAGTGGTTCTTGTGGGAGAACAACTCCATTTGGCTCACTAACTGCACACACCATCAGGCTTCCAAGCAGCTCTCAAGGAAACTCAGTTTTCACACTCTATGCTTAGTGTCCTTTTTGTTCCTAGGACTGAAATGAACCTGGTAGAGCATCCCACACAAACGAATGCTCCACATGCGGGTTTCACATGCCACCAACTCCACATTCACAGGCAACTTCAGCGCCACAGCCGTTTTCAGATAGCCCTCAATGCAAAGGCTCTAGACGCAAATATTGGTGTGAGAGCTAATTCAATCAAGGAAACACTGCATGTTGGTGAAGGGCATATTGAAGAAGGATCAGCCGAGTGGTTCTTGTGGGAGAACAACTCCATTTGGCTCACTAACTTCACACACCATCAGGCTTCCAAGCAGCTCTCAAGGAAACTCAGTTTTCACACTCTATGCTTAGTGCCCTTTGAGTGCATTATCTAGGAATGAACCTGGTAGAGCATCCCACACAAACGAATGCTCCACATGCGGGTTTCACATGCCACCAACTCCACATTCACAGGCAACTTCAGCGCCACAGCCGTTTTCAGATAGCCCTCAATGCAAAGGCTCTAGACGCAAATATTGGTGTGAGAGCTAATTCAATCAAGGAAACACTGCATGTTGGTGAAGGGCATATTGAAGAAGGATCAGCCGAGTGGTTCTTGTGGGAGAACAACTCCATTTGGCTCACTAACTTCACACACCATCAGGCTTCCAAGCAGCTCTCAAGGAAACTCAGTTTTCAAACTCTATGCTTAGTGCCCTTAGTATGGCTAGGACTGAAATGAACCTGGTAGAGCATCCCACACAAACGAATGCTCCACATGCGGGTTTCACATGCCACCAACTCCACATTCACAGGCAACTTCAGCGCCACAGCCGTTTTCAGATAGCCCTCAATGCAAAGGCTCTAGACGCAAATATTGGTGTGAGAGCTAATTCAATCAAGGAAACACTGCATGTTGGTGAAGGGCATATTGAAGAAGGATCAGCCGAGTGGTTCTTGTGGGAGAACAACTCCATTTGGCTCACTAACTTCACACACCATCAGGCTTCCAAGCAGCTCTCAAGGAAACTCAGTTTTCACACTCTATGCTTAGTGCCCTTAGTATGGCTAGGACTGAAATGAACCTGGTAGAGCATCCCACACAAACGAATGCTCCACATGCGGGTTTCACATGCCACCAACTCCACATTCACAGGCAACTTCAGCGCCACAGCCGTTTTCAGATAGCCCTCAAAGCAAAGGCTCTAGACGCAAATATTGGTGTGAGAGCTAATTCAATCAAGGAAACACTGCATGTTGGTGAAGGGCATATTGAAGAAGGATCAGCCGAGTGGTTCTTGTGGGAGAACAACTCCATTTGGCTCACTAACTTCACACACCATCAGGCTTCCAAGCAGCTCTCAAGGAAACTCAGTTTTCACACTCTATGCTTAGTGCCCTTTGAGTGCATTATCTAGGAATGAACCTGGTAGAGCATCCCACACAAACGAATGCTCCACATGCGGGTTTCACATGCCACCAACTCCACATTCACAGGCAACTTCAGCGCCACAGCCGTTTTCAGATAGCCCTCAAAGCAAAAGCTCTAGACGAAAATATTGGTGTGAGAGCTAATTCAATCAAGGAAACACTGCATGTTGGTGAAGGGCATATTGAAGAAGGATTAGCCGAGTGGTTCTTGTGGGAGAACAACTCCATTTGGCTCACTAACTTCACACACCATCAGGCTTCCAAGCAGCTCTCAAGGAAACTCAGTTTTCACACTCTATGCTTAGTGCCCTTTGTGTGCCTAGGACTGAAATGAAGCTTGGTCAGCATCCCACACAAACGAATGCTCCACATGCGGGTTTCACATGCCACCAACTCCACATTCACAGGCAACTTCAGCGCCACAGCCGTTTTCAGATAGCCCTCAATGCAAAGGCTCTAGACGCAAATATTGGTGTGAGAGCTAATTCAATCAAGGAAACACTGCATGTTGGTGAAGGGCATATTGAAGAAGGATCAGCCGAGTGGTTCTTGTGGGAGAACAACTCCATTTGGCTCACTAACTTCACACACCATCAGGCTTCCAAGCAGCTCTCAAGGAAACTCAGTTTTCACACTCTATGCTTAGTGCCCTTAGTATGGCTAGGACTGAAATGAACCTGGTAGAGCATCCCACACAAACGAATGCTCCACATGCGGGTTTCACATGCCACCAACTCCACATTCACAGGCAACTTCAGCGCCACAGCCGTTTTCAGATAGCCCTCAAAGCAAAGGCTCTAGACGCAAATATTGGTGTGAGAGCTAATTCAATCAAGGAAACACTGCATGTTGGTGAAGGGCATATTGAAGAAGAATTAGCCGAGTGGTTCTTGTGGGAGAACAACTCCATTTGGCTCACTAACTTCACATACCATCAGGCTTCCAAGCAGCTCTCAAGGAAACTCAGTTTTCACACTCTATGCTTAGTGCCCTTTGAGTGCATTATCTAGGAATGAACCTGGTAGAGCATCCCACACAAACGAATGCTCCACATGCGGGTTTCACATGCCACCAACTCCACATTCACAGGCAACTTCAGCGCCACAGCCGTTTTCAGATAGCCCTCAAAGCAAAGGCTCTAGACGCAAATATTGGTGTGAGAGCTAATTCAATCAAGGAAACACTGCATGTTGGTGAAGGGCATATTGAAGAAGGATCAGCCGAGTGGTTCTTGTGGGAGAACAACTCCATTTGGCTCACTAACTTCACACACCATCAGGCTTCCAAGCAGCTCTCAAGGAAACTCAGTTTTCACACTCTATGCTTAGTGCCCTTTGTGTGCCTAGGACTGAAATGAAGCTTGGTCAGCATCCCACACAAACGAATGCTCCACATGCGGGTTTCACATGCCACCAACTCCACATTCACAGGCAACTTCAGCGCCACAGCCGTTTTCAGATAGCCCTCAATGCAAAGGCTCTAGACGCAAATATTGGTGTGAGAGCTAATTCAATCAAGGAAACACTGCATGTTGGTGAAGGGCATATTGAAGAAGGATCAGCCGAGTGGTTCTTGTGGGAGAACAACTCCATTTGGCTCACTAACTTCACACACCATCAGGCTTCCAAGCAGCTCTCAAGGAAACTCAGGTTTCACGCTCTATGTTTAGTGCCCTTTGAGTGCATTATCTAGGAATGAACCTGGTAGAGCTTGGTCAGCCACACAAACGAATGCTCCACATGCGGGTTTCACATGCCACCAACTCCACATTCACAGGCAACTTCAGCGCCACAGCCGTTTTCAGACAGCCCTCAATGCAAAGGCTCTAGACGCAAATATTGGTGTGAGAGCTAATTCAATCAAGGAAACACTGCATGTTGGTGAAGGGCATATTGAAGAAGGATCAGCCGAGTGGTTCTTGTGGGAGAACAACTCCATTTGGCTCACTAACTTCACACACCATCAGGCTTCCAAGCAGCTCTCAAGGAAACTCAGTTTTCACACTCTATGCTTAGTGCCCTTTGTAGGGATAGGACTGAAATGAAGCTTGGTCAGCATCCCACACAAACGAATGCTCCACATGCGGGTTTCACATGCCACCAACTCCACATTCACAGGCAACTTCAGCGCCACAGCCGTTTTCAGATAGCCCTCAAAGCAAAGGCTCTAGACGCAAATATTGGTGTGAGAGCTAATTCAATCAAGGAAACACTGCATGTTGGTGAAGGGCATATTGAAGAAGGATCAGCCGAGTGGTTCTTGTGGGAGAACAACTCCATTTGGCTCACTAACTTCACACACCATCAGGCTTCCAAGCAGCTCTCAAGGAAACTCAGTTTTCAAACTCTATGCTTAGTGCCTTTGAGTGCCTAGGACTGAAATGAAGCTTGGAGAGCATCCCACATAAACGAATGCTCCACATGCGGGTTTCACATGCCACCAACTCCACATTCACAGGCAACTTCAGCGCCACAGCCGTTTTCAGATAGCCCTCAAAGCAAAGGCTCTAGACGCAAATATTGGTGTGAGAGCTAATTCAATCAAGGAAACACTGCATGTTGGTGAAGGGCATATTGAAGAAGGATCAGCCGAGTGGTTCTTGTGGGAGAAGAACTCCATTTGGCTCACTAACTTCACATACCATCAGGCTTCCAAGCAGCTCTCAAGGAAACTCAGTTTTCACACTCTATGCTTAGTGCCATTTGTATGGCTAGGACTGAAATGAAGCTTGGTCAGCATCCCACACAAACGAATGCTCCACATGCGGGTTTCACATGCCACCAACTCCAC
Source organism: Ochotona princeps (assembly GCF_030435755.1). Lineage (NCBI taxonomy): Eukaryota > Metazoa > Chordata > Mammalia > Lagomorpha > Ochotonidae > Ochotona > Ochotona princeps. Next base: position 50,601 of record NW_026698651.1, read on the forward strand.
ATTCACAGGCAACTTCAGCGCCAAAGCCATTTTCAGATAGCCCTCAAAGCAAAGGCTCTAGACGCAAATATTGGTGTGAGAGCTAATTCAATCAAGGAAACACTGCATGTTGGTGAAGGGCATATTGAAGAAGGATCAGCCGAGTGGTTCTTGTGGGAGAACAACTCCATTTGGCTCACTAACTTCACACACCATCAGGCTTCCAAGCAGCTCTCAAGGAAACTCAGTTTTCACACTCTATGCTTAGTGCCCTTTGAGTGCATTATCTAGGAATGAACCTGATAGAGCATCCCACACAAACGAATGCTCCACATGCGGGTTTCACATGCCACCAACTCCACATTCACAGGCAACTTCAGCGCCACAGCCGTTTTCAGATAGCCCTCAATGCAAAGGCTCTAGACGCAAATATTGGTGTGAGAGCTAATTCAATCAAGGAAACACTGCATGTTAGTGAAGGGCATATTGAAGAAGGATCAGCCGAGTGGTTCTTGTGGGAGAACAACTCCATTTGGCTCACTAACTTCACACACCATCAGGCTTCCAAGCAGCTCTCAAGGAAACTCAGTTTTCACACTCTATGCTTAGTGCCCTTTGTATGGCTAGGACTGAAATGAAGCTTGGTCAGCATCCCACACAAACGAATGCTCCACATGCGGGTTTCACATGCCACCAACTCCACATTCACAGGCAACTTCAGCGCCACAGCCGTTTTCAGATAGCCCTCAAAGCAAAGGCTCTAGACGCAAATATTGGTGTGAGAGCTAATTCAATCAAGGAAACACTGCATGTTGGTGAAGGGCATATTGAAGAAGGATCAGCCGAGTGGTTCTTGTGGGAGAACAACTCCATTTGGCTCACTAACTTCACACACCATCAGGCTTCCAAGCAGCTCTCAAGGAAACTCAGGTTTCACGCTCTATGTTTAGTGCACTTTGAGTGCATTATCTATGAATGAACCTGGTAGAGCTTGGTCAGCATCCCACACAAACGAATGCTCCACATGCGGGTTTCACATGCCACCAACTCCACATTCACAGGCAACTTCAGCGCCACAGCCGTTTTCAGATAGCCCTCAATGCAAAGGCTCTAGACGCAAATATTGGTGTGAGAGCTAATTCAATCAAGGAAACACTGCATGTTGGTGAAGGGCATATTGAAGAAGGATCAGCCGAGTGGTTCTTGTGGGAGAACAACTCCATTTGGCTCACTAACTTCACACACCATCAGGCTTCCAAGCAGCTCTCAAGGAAACTCAGTTTTCACACTCTATGCTTAGTGCCCTATGAGTGCCTAGGACTGAAATGAACCTGGTAGAGCATCCCACACAAACGAATGCTCCACATGCGGGTTTCACATGCCACCAACTCCACATTCACAGGCAACTTCAGCGCCACAGCCATTTTCAGATAGCCCTCAATGCAAAGGCTCTAGACGCAAATATTGGTGTGAGAGCTAATTCAATCAAGGAAACACTGCATGTTGGTGAAGGGCATATTGAAGAAGGATCAGCCGAGTGGTTCTTGTGGGAGAACAACTCCATTTGGCTCACTAACTTCACACACCATCAGGCTTCCAAGCAGCTCTCAAGGAAACTCAGTTTTCACACTCTATGCTTAGTGCCCTTTGTATGGCTAGGACTGAAATGAACCTGGTAGAGCATCCCACACAAACGAATGCTCCACATGCGGGTTTCACATGCCACCAACTCCACATTCACAGGCAACTTCAGCGCCACAGCCATTTTCAGATAGCCCTCAATGCAAAGGCTCTAGACGCAAATATTGGTGTGAGAGCTAATTCAATCAAGGAAACACTGCATGTTGGTGAAGGGCATATTGAAGAAGGATCAGCCGAGTGGTTCTTGTGGGAGAACAACTCCATTTGGCTCACTAACTTCACACACCATCAGGCTTCCAAGCAGCTCTCAAGGAAACTCAGTTTTCACACTCTATGCTTAGTGCCCTTAGTATGGCTAGGACTGAAATGAACCTGGTAGAGCATCCCACACAAACGAATGCTCCACATGCGGGTTTCACATGCCACCAACTCCACATTCACAGGCAACTTCAGCGCCACAGCCGTTTTCAGATAGCCCTCAATGCAAAGGATCTAGAAGCAAATATTGGTGTGAGAGCTAATTCAATCAAGGAAACACTGCATGTTGGTGAAGGGCATATTGAAGAAGGATCAGCCGAGTGGTTCTTGTGGGAGAACAACTCCATTTGGCTCACTAACTTCACACACCATCAGGCTTCCAAGCAGCTCTCAAGGAAACTCAGGTTTCACGCTCTGTGTTTAGTGCCCTTTGAGTGCATTATCTAGGAATGAACCTGGTAGAGCTTGGTCAGCCACACAAACGAATGCTCCACATGCGGGTTTCACATGCCACCAACTCCACATTCACAGGCAACTTCAGCGCCACAGCCGTTTTCAGATAGCCCTCAATGCAAAGGCTCTAGACGCAAATATTGGTGTGAGAGCTAATTCAATCAAGGAAACACTGCATGTTGGTGAAGGGCATATTGAAGAAGGATCAGCCGAGTGGTTCTTGTGGGAGAACAACTCCATTTGGCTCACTAACTTCACACACCATCAGGCTTCCAAGCAGCTCTCAAGGAAACTCAGTTTTCACACTCTATGCTTAGTGCCCTTTGTATGGCTAGGACTGAAATGAACCTGGTAGAGCATCCCACACAAACGAATGCTCCACATGCGGGTTTCACATGCCACCAACTCCACATTCACAGGCAACTTCAGCGCCACAGCCGTTTTCAGATAGCCCTCAAAGCAAAGGCTCTAGACGCAAATATTGGTGTGAGAGCTAATTCAATCAAGGAAGCACTGCATGTTGGTGAAGGGCATATTGAAGAAGGATCAGCCGAGTGGTTCTTGTGGGAGAACAACTCCATTTGGCTCACTAACTTCACACACCATCAGGCTTCCAAGCAGCTCTCAAGGAAACTCAGTTTTCACACTCTATGCTTAGTGCCCTTTGTATGGCTAGGACTGAAATGAAGCTTGGTCAGCATCCCACACAAACGAATGCTCCACATGCGGGTTTCACATGCCACCAACTCCACATTCACAGGCAACTTCAGCGCCACAGCCGTTTTCAGATAGCCCTCAAAGCAAAGGCTCTAGACGCAAATATTGGTGTGAGAGCTAATTCAATCAAGGAAACACTGCATGTTGGTGAAGGGCATATTGAAGAAGGATCAGCCGAGTGGTTCTTGTGGGAGAACAACTCCATTTGGCTCACTAACTTCACACACCATCAGGCTTCCAAGCAGCTCTCAAGGAAACTCAGGTTTCACGCTCTATGTTTAGTGCACTTTGAGTGCATTATCTATGAATGAACCTGGTAGAGCTTGGTCAGCATCCCACACAAACGAATGCTCCACATGCGGGTTTCACATGCCACCAACTCCACATTCACAGGCAACTTCAGCGCCACAGCCGTTTTCAGATAGCCCTCAATGCAAAGGCTCTAGACGCAAATATTGGTGTGAGAGCTAATTCAATCAAGGAAACACTGCATGTTGGTGAAGGGCATATTGAAGAAGGATCAGCCGAGTGGTTCTTGTGGGAGAACAACTCCATTTGGCTCACTAACTTCACACACCATCAGGCTTCCAAGCAGCTCTCAAGGAAACTCAGTTTTCACACTCTATGCTTAGTGCCCTATGAGTGCCTAGGACTGAAATGAACCTGGTAGAGCATCCCACACAAACGAATGCTCCACATGCGGGTTTCACATGCCACCAACTCCACATTCACAGGCAACTTCAGCGCCACAGCCATTTTCAGATAGCCCTCAATGCAAAGGCTCTAGACGCAAATATTGGTGTGAGAGCTAATTCAATCAAGGAAACACTGCATGTTGGTGAAGGGCATATTGAAGAAGGATCAGCCGAGTGGTTCTTGTGGGAGAACAACTCCATTTGGCTCACTAACTTCACACACCATCAGGCTTCCAAGCAGCTCTCAAGGAAACTCAGTTTTCACACTCTATGCTTAGTGCCCTTTGTATGGCTAGGACTGAAATGAACCTGGTAGAGCATCCCACACAAACGAATGCTCCACATGCGGGTTTCACATGCCACCAACTCCACATTCACAGGCAACTTCAGCGCCACAGCCATTTTCAGATAGCCCTCAATGCAAAGGCTCTAGACGCAAATATTGGTGTGAGAGCTAATTCAATCAAGGAAACACTGCATGTTGGTGAAGGGCATATTGAAGAAGGATCAGCCGAGTGGTTCTTGTGGGAGAACAACTCCATTTGGCTCACTAACTTCACACACCATCAGGCTTCCAAGCAGCTCTCAAGGAAACTCAGTTTTCACACTCTATGCTTAGTGCCCTTAGTATGGCTAGGACTGAAATGAACCTGGTAGAGCATCCCACACAAACGAATGCTCCACATGCGGGTTTCACATGCCACCAACTCCACATTCACAGGCAACTTCAGCGCCACAGCCGTTTTCAGATAGCCCTCAATGCAAAGGATCTAGAAGCAAATATTGGTGTGAGAGCTAATTCAATCAAGGAAACACTGCATGTTGGTGAAGGGCATATTGAAGAAGGATCAGCCGAGTGGTTCTTGTGGGAGAACAACTCCATTTGGCTCACTAACTTCACACACCATCAGGCTTCCAAGCAGCTCTCAAGGAAACTCAGGTTTCACGCTCTGTGTTTAGTGCCCTTTGAGTGCATTATCTAGGAATGAACCTGGTAGAGCTTGGTCAGCCACACAAACGAATGCTCCACATGCGGGTTTCACATGCCACCAACTCCACATTCACAGGCAACTTCAGCGCCACAGCCGTTTTCAGATAGCCCTCAATGCAAAGGCTCTAGACGCAAATATTGGTGTGAGAGCTAATTCAATCAAGGAAACACTGCATGTTGGTGAAGGGCATATTGAAGAAGGATCAGCCGAGTGGTTCTTGTGGGAGAACAACTCCATTTGGCTCACTAACTTCACACACCATCAGGCTTCCAAGCAGCTCTCAAGGAAACTAATTTATCACACTCTATGCTTAGTGCCCTTAGTATGGCTAGGACTGAAATGAACCTGGTAGAGCATCCCACACAAACGAATGCTCCACATGCCGGTTTCACATGCCACCAACTCCACATTCACAGGCAACTTCAGCGCCACAGCCATTTTCAGATAGCCCTCAATGCAAAGGCTCTAGACGCAAATATTGGTGTGAGAGCTAATTCAATCAAGGAAACACTGCATGTTAGTGAAGGGCATATTGAAGAAGGATCAGCCGAGTGGTTCTTGTGGGAGAACAACTCCATTTGGCTCACTAACTTCACACACCATCAGGCTTCCAAGCAGCTCTCAAGAAAACTCAGTTTTCACACTCTATGCTTAGTGCCCTTTGAGTGCATTATCTAGGAATGAACCTGGTAGAGCATCCCACACAAACGAATGCTCCACATGCGGGTTTCACATGCCACCAACTCCACATTCACAGGCAACTTCAGCGCCACAGCCATTTTCAGATAGCCCTCAATGCAAAGGCTCTAGACGCAAATATTGGTGTGAGAGCTAATTCAATCAAGGAAACACTGCATGTTGGTGAAGGGCATATTGAAGAAGGATCAGCCGAGTGGTTCTTGTGGGAGAACAACTCCATTTGGCTCACTAACTTCACACACCATCAGGCTTCCAAGCAGCTCTCAAGGAAACTCAGGTTTCACGCTCTATGCTTAGTGCCCTTTGTATGGCTAGGACTGAAATGAACCTGGTAGAGCATCCCACACAAACGAATGCTCCACATGCGGGTTTCACATGCCACCAACTCCACATTCACAGGCAACTTCAGCGCCACAGCCATTTTCAGATAGCCCTCAATGCAAAGGCTCTAGACGCAAATATTGGTGTGAGAGCTAATTCAATCAAGGAAACACTGCATGTTGGTGAAGGGCATATTGAAGAAGGATCAGCCGAGTGGTTCTTGTGGGAGAACAACTCCATTTGGCTCACTAACTTCACACACCATCAGGCTTCCAAGCAGCTCTCAAGGAAACTCAGGTTTCACGCTCTATGTTTAGTGCCCTTTGAGTGCATTATCTAGGAATGAACTTGGTAGAGCTTGGTCAGCATCCCACACAAACGAATGCTCCACATGCGGGTTTCACATGCCACCAACTCCACATTCACAGGCAACTTCAGCGCCACAGCCGTTTTCAGATAGCCCTCAATGCAAAGGCTCTAGACGCAAATATTGGTGTGAGAGCTAATTCAATCAAGGAAACACTGCATGTTGGTGAAGGGCATATTGAAGAAGGATCAGCCGAGTGGTTCTTGTGGGAGAACAACTCCATTTGGCTCATTAACTTCACACACCATCAGGCTTCCAAGCAGCTCTCAAGGAAACTCAGTTTTCACACTCTATGCTTAGTGCCCTATGAGTGCCTAGGACTGAAATGAACCTGGTAGAGCATCCCACACAAACGAATGCTCCACATGCGGGTTTCACATGCCACCAACTCCACATTCACAGGCAACTTCAGCGCCACAGCCATTTTCAGATAGCCCTCAATGCAAAGGCTCTAGACGCAAATATTGGTGTGAGAGCTAATTCAATCAAGGAAACACTGCATGTTGGTGAAGGGCATATTGAAGAAGGATCAGCCGAGTGGTTCTTGTGGGAGAACAACTCCATTTGGCTCACTAACTTCACACACCATCAGGCTTCCAAGCAGCTCTCAAGGAAACTCAGTTTTCACACTCTATGCTTAGTGCCCTTTGTATGGCTAGGACTGAAATGAACCTGGTAGAGCATCCCACACAAACGAATGCTCCACATGCGGGTTTCACATGCCACCAATCCCACATTCACAGGCAACTTCAGCGCCACAGCCATTTTCAGATAGCCCTCAATGCAAAGGCTCTAGACACAAATATTGGTGTGAGAGCTAATTCAATCAAGGAAACACTGCATGTTGGTGAAGGGCATATTGAAGAAGGATCAGCCGAGTGGTTCTTGTGGGAGAACAACTCCATTTGGCTCACTAACTTCACACACCATCAGGCTTCCAAGCAGCTCTCAAGGAAACTCAGTTTTCACACTCTATGCTTAGTGCCCTTTGTATGGCTAGGACTGAAATGAACCTGGTAGAGCATCCCACACAAACGAATGCTCCACATGCGGGTTTCACATGCCACCAACTCCACATTCACAGGCAACTTCAGCGCCACAGCCGTTTTCAGATAGCCCTCAATGCAAAGGATCTAGAAGCAAATATTGGTGTGAGAGCTAATTCAATCAAGGAAACACTGCATGTTGGTGAAGGGCATATTGAAGAAGGATCAGCCGAGTGGTTCTTGTGGGAGAACAACTCCATTTGGCTCACTAACTTCACACACCATCAGGCTTCCAAGCAGCTCTCAAGGAAACTCAGGTTTCACGCTCTGTGTTTAGTGCCCTTTGAGTGCATTATCTAGGAATGAACCTGGTAGAGCTTGGTCAGCCACACAAACGAATGCTCCACATGCGGGTTTCACATGCCACCAACTCCACATTCACAGGCAACTTCAGCGCCACAGCCGTTTTCAGATAGCCCTCAATGCAAAGGCTCTAGACGCAAATATTGGTGTGAGAGCTAATTCAATCAAGGAAACACTGCATGTTGGTGAAGGGCATATTGAAGAAGGATCAGCCGAGTGGTTCTTGTGGGAGAACAACTCCATTTGGCTCACTAACTTCACACACCATCAGGCTTCCAAGCAGCTCTCAAGGAAACTAATTTTTCACACTCTATGCTTAGTGCCCTTAGTATGGCTAGGACTGAAATGAACCTGGTAGAGCATCCCACACAAACGAATGCTCCACATGCCGGTTTCACATGCCACCAACTCCACATTCACAGGCAACTTCAGCGCCACAGCCATTTTCAGATAGCCCTCAATGCAAAGGCTCTAGACGCAAATATTGGTGTGAGAGCTAATTCAATCAAGGAAACACTGCATGTTAGTGAAGGGCATATTGAAGAAGGATCAGCCGAGTGGTTCTTGTGGGAGAACAACTCCATTTGGCTCACTAACTTCACACACCATCAGGCTTCCAAGCAGCTCTCAAGAAAACTCAGTTTTCACACTCTATGCTTAGTGCCCTTTGAGTGCATTATCTAGGAATGAACCTGGTAGAGCATCCCACACAAACGAATGCTCCACATGCGGGTTTCACATGCCACCAACTCCACATTCACAGGCAACTTCAGCGCCACAGCCATTTTCAGATAGCCCTCAATGCAAAGGCTCTAGACGCAAATATTGGTGTGAGAGCTAATTCAATCAAGGAAACACTGCATGTTGGTGAAGGGCATATTGAAGAAGGATCAGCCGAGTGGTTCTTGTGGGAGAACAACTCCATTTGGCTCACTAACTTCACACACCATCAGGCTTCCAAGCAGCTCTCAAGGAAACTCAGTTTTCACGCTCTATGCTTAGTGCCCTTTGTATGGCTAGGACTGAAATGAACCTGGTAGAGCATCCCACACAAACGAATGCTCCACATGCGGGTTTCACATGCCACCAACTCCACATTCACAGGCAACTTCAGCGCCACAGCCATTTTCAGATAGCCCTCAATGCAAAGGCTCTAGACGCAAATATTGGTGTGAGAGCTAATTCAATCAAGGAAACACTGCATGTTGGTGAAGGGCATATTGAAGAAGGATCAGCCGAGTGGTTCTTGTGGGAGAACAACTCCATTTGGCTCACTAACTTCACACACCATCAGGCTTCCAAGCAGCTCTCAAGGAAACTCAGGTTTCACGCTCTATGTTTAGTGCCCTTTGAGTGCATTATCTAGGAATGAACCTGGTAGAGCTTGGTCAGCATCCCACACAAACGAATGCTCCACATGCGGGTTTCACATGCCACCAACTCCACATTCACAGGCAACTTCAGCGCCACAGCCGTTTTCAGATAGCCCTCAATGCAAAGGCTCTAGACGCAAATATTGGTGTGAGAGCTAATTCAATCAAGGAAACACTGCATGTTGGTGAAGGGCATATTGAAGAAGGATCAGCCGAGTGGTTCTTGTGGGAGAACAACTCCATTTGGCTCATTAACTTCACACACCATCAGGCTTCCAAGCAGCTCTCAAGGAAACTCAGTTTTCACACTCTATGCTTAGTGCCCTTTGTATGGCTAGGACTGAAATGAACCTGGTAGAGCATCCCACACAAACGAATGCTCCACATGCGGGTTTCACATGCCACCAACTCCACATTCACAGGCAACTTCAGCGCCACAGCCATTTTCAGATAGCCCTCAATGCAAAGGCTCTAGACGCAAATATTGGTGTGAGAGCTAATTCAATCAAGGAAACACTGCATGTTGGTGAAGGGCATATTGAAGAAGGATCCGCCGAGTGGTTCTTGTGGGAGAACAACTCCATTTGGCTCACTAACTTCACACACCATCAGGCTTCCAAGCAGCTCTCAAGGAAACTCAGTTTTCACACTCTATGCTTAGTGCCCTTTGTATGGCTAGGACTGAAATGAACCTGGTAGAGCATCCCACACAAACGAATGCTCCACATGCGGTTTCACATGCCACCAACTCCACATTCACAGGCAACTTCAGCGCCACAGCCGTTTTCAGATAGCCCTCAATGCAAAGGATCTAGAAGCAAATATTGGTGTGAGAGCTAATTCAATCAAGGAAACACTGCATGTTGGTGAAGGGCATATTGAAGAAGGATCAGCCGAGTGGTTCTTGTGGGAGAACAACTCCATTTGGCTCACTAACTTCACACACCATCAGGCTTCCAAGCAGCTCTCAAGGAAACTCAGTTTTCACACTCTATGCTTAGTGCCCTTTGAGTGCATTATCTAGGAATGAACCTGGTAGAGCTTGGTCAGCCACACAAACGAATGCTCCACATGCGGGTTTCACATGCCACCAACTCCACATTCACAGGCAACTTCAGCGCCACAGCCGTTTTCAGATAGCCCTCAATGCAAAGGCTCTAGATGCAAATATTGGTGTGAGAGCTAATTCAATCAAGGAAACACTGCATGTTGGTGAAGGGCATATTGAAGAAGGATCAGCCGAGTGGTTCTTGTGGGAGAACAACTCCATTTGGCTCACTAACTTCACACACCATCAGGCTTCCAAGCAGCTCTCAAGAAAACTCAGTTTTCACACTCTATGCTTAGTGCCCTTTGAGTGCATTATCTAGGAATGAACCTGGTAGAGCATCCCACACAAACGAATGCTCCACATGCGGGTTTCACATGCCACCAACTCCACATTCACAGGCAACTTCAGCGCCACAGCCATTTTCAGATAGCCCTCAATGCAAAGGCTCTAGACGCAAATATTGGTGTGAGAGCTAATTCAATCAAGGAAACACTGCATGTTGGTGAAGGGCATATTGAAGAAGGATCAGCCGAGTGGTTCTTGTGGGAGAACAACTCCATTTGGCTCACTAACTTCACACACCATCAGGCTTCCAAGCAGCTCTCAAGGAAACTCAGTTTTCACACTCTATGCTTAGTGCCCTTTGAGTGCATTATCTAGGAATGAACCTGGTAGAGCATCCCACACAAACGAATGCTCCACATGCGGGTTTCACATGCCACCAATTCCACATTCACAGGCAACTTCAGCGCCACAGCCATTTTCAGATAGCCCTCAATGCAAAGGCTCTAGAAGCAAATATTGGTGTGAGAGCTAATTCAATCAAGGAAACACTGCGTGTTGGTGAAGGGCATATTGAAGAAGGATCAGCCGAGTGGTTCTTGTGGGAGAACAACTCCATTTGGCTCACTAACTTCACACACCATCAGGCTTCCAAGCAGCTCTCAAGAAAACTCAGTTTTCACACTCTATGCTTAGTGCCCTTTGAGTGCATTATCTAGGAATGAACCTGGTAGAGCATCCCACACAAACCAATGATCCACATGCGGGTTTCACATGCCACCAACTCCACATTCACAGGCAACTTCAGCGCCACAGCCATTTTCAGATAGCCCTCAATGCAAAGGCTCTAGACGCAAATATTGGTGTGAGAGCTAATTCAATCAAGGAAACACTGCATGTTGGTGAAGGGCATATTGAAGAAGGATCAGCCGAGTGGTTCTTGTGGGAGAACAACTCCATTTGGCTCACTAACTTCACACACCATCAGGCTTCCAAGCAGCTCTCAAGGAAACTCAGGTTTCACGCTCTATGTTTAGTGCCCTTTGAGTGCATTATCTAGGAATGAACCTGGTAGAGCTTGGTCAGCCACACAAACGAATGCTCCACATGCGGGTTTCACATGCCACCAACTCCACATTCACAGGCAACTTCAGCGCCACAGCCGTTTTCAGATAGCCCTCAATGCAAAGGCTCTAGACGCAATATTGGTGTGAGAGCTAATTCAATCAAGGAAACACTGCATGTTGGTGAAGGGCATATTGAAGAAGGATCAGCCGAGTGGTTCTTGTGGGAGAACAACTCCATTTGGCTCACTAACTTCACACACCATCAGGCTTCCAAGCAGCTCTCAAGAAAACTCAGTTTTCACACTCTATGCTTAGTGCCCTTTGAGTGCATTATCTAGGAATGAACCTGGTAGAGCATCCCACACAAACGAATGCTCCACATGCGGGTTTCACATGCCACCAACTCCACATTCACAGGCAACTTCAGCGCCACAGCCATTTTCAGATAGCCCTCAATGCAAAGGCTCTAGACGCAAATATTGGTGTGAGAGCTAATTCAATCAAGGAAACACTGCATGTTGGTGAAGGGCATATTGAAGAAGGATCAGCCGAGTGGTTCTTGTGGGAGAACAACTCCATTTGGCTCACTAACTTCACACACCATCAGGCTTCCAAGCAGCTCTCAAGGAAACTCAGGTTTCACGCTCTATGTTTAGTGCCCTTTGAGTGCATTATCTAGGAATGAACCTGGTAGAGCTTGGTCAGCCACACAAACGAATGCTCCACATGCGGGTTTCACATGCCACCAACTCCACATTCACAGGCAACTTCAGCGCCACAGCCGTTTTCAGATAGCCCTCAATGCAAAGGCTCTAGACGCAAATATTGGTGTGAGAGCTAATTCAATCAAGGAAACACTGCATGTTGGTGAAGGGCATATTGAAGAAGGATCAGCCGAGTGGTTCTTGTGGGAGAACAACTCCATTTGGCTCACTAACTTCACACACCATCAGGCTTCCAAGCAGCTCTCAAGGAAACTCAGTTTTCACACTCTATGCTTAGTGCCCTTAGTATGGCTAGGACTGAAATGAACCTGGTAGAGCATCCCACACAAACGAATGCTCCACATGCCGGTTTCACATGCCACCAACTCCACATTCACAGGCAACTTCAGCGCCACAGCCATTTTCAGATAGCCCTCAATGCAAAGGCTCTAGACGCAAATATTGGTGTGAGAGCTAATTCAATCAAGGAAACACTGCATGTTGGTGAAGGGCATATTGAAGAAGGATCAGCCGAGTGGTTCTTGTGGGAGAACAACTCCATTTGGCTCACTAACTTCACACACCATCAGGCTTCCAAGCAGCTCTCAAGGAAACTCAGTTTTCACACTCTATGTTTAGTGCCCTTTGAGTGCATTATCTAGGAATGAACCTGGTAGAGCTTGGTCAGCCACACAAACGAATGCTCCACATGCGGGTTTCACATGCCACCAACTCCACATTCACAGGCAACTTCAGCGCCACAGCCGTTTTCAGATAGCCCTCAATGCAAAGGCTCTAGACGCAAATATTGGTGTGAGAGCTAATTCAATCAAGGAAACACTGCATGTTGGTGAAGGGCATATTGAAGAAGGATCAGCCGAGTGGTTCTTGTGGGAGAACAACTCCATTTGGCTCACTAACTTCACACACCATCAGGCTTCCAAGCAGCTCTCAAGGAAATTGAGGTTTCACGCTCTATGTTTAGTGCCCTTTGAGTGCATTATCTAGGAATGAACCTGGTAGAGCTTGGTTAGCCACACAAACGAATGCTCCACATGCGGGTTTCACATGCCACCAACTCCACATTCACAGGCAACTTCAGCGCCACAGCCGTTTTCAGATAGCCCTCAAAGCAAAGGCTCTAGACGCAAATATTGGTGTGAGAGCTAATTCAATCAAGGAAACACTGCATGTTGGTGAAGGGCATATTGAAGAAGGATCAGCCGAGTGGTTCTTGTGGGAGAACAACTCCATTTGGCTCACTAACTTCACACACCATCAGGCTTCCAAGCAGCTCTCAAGAAAACTCAGTTTTCACACTCTATGCTTAGTGCCCTTTGAGTGCCTAGGACTGAAATGAAGCTTGGAGAGCATCCCACATAAACGAATGCTCCACATGCGGGTTTCACATGCCACCAACTCCACATTCACAGGCAACTTCAGCGCCACAGCCGTTTTCAGATAGCCCTCAAAGCAAAGGCTCTAGACGCAAATATTGGTGTGAGAGCTAATTCAATCAAGGAAACACTGCATGTTGGTGAAGGGCATATTGAAGAAGGATCAGCCGAGTGGTTCTTGTGGGAGAACAACTCCATTTGGCTCACTAACTTCACACACCATCAGGCTTCCAAGCAGCTCTCAAGGAAACTCAGGTTTCAAACTCTATGCTTTGTGCCCTTTGAGTGCCTAGGACTGAAATGAAGCTTGGTCAGCATTCCACATAAACGAATGCTCCACATGCGGGTTTCACATGCCACCAACTCCACATTCACAGGCAACTTCAGCGCCACAGCCGTTTTCAGATAGCCCTCAAAGCAAAGGCTCTAGACGCAAATATTGGTGTGAGAGCTAATTCAATCAAGAAAACACTGCATGTTGGTGAAGCGCATATTGAAGAAGGATCAGCCGAGTGGTTCTTGTGGGAGAACAACTCCATTTGGCTCACTAACTTCACATACCATCAGGCTTCCAAGCAGCTCTCAAGGAAACTCAGTTTTCACACTCTATGCTTAGTGCCCTTTGAGTGCATTATCTAGGAATGAACCTGGTAGAGCATCCCACACAAACGAATGCTCCACATGCGGGTTTCACATGCCACCAACTCCACATTCACAGGCAACTTCAGCGCCACAGCCGTTTTCAGATAGCCCTTAAAGCAAAGGCTCTAGACGCAAATATTGGTGTGAGAGGTAATTCAATCAAGAAAACACTGCATGTTGGTGAAGGGCATATTGAAGAAGGATCAGCCGAGTGGTTCTTGTGGGAGAACAACTCCATTTGGCTCACTAACTTCACACACCATCAGGCTTCCAAGCAGCTCTCAAGGAAACTCAGTTTTCACACTCTATGCTTAGTGCCCTTTGTATGGCTAGGACTGAAATGAACCTGGTAGAGCATCCCACACAAACGAATGCTCCACATGCGGGTTTCACATGCCACCAACTCCACATTCACAGGCAACTTCAGTGCCACAGCCGTTTTCAGATAGCCCTCAAAGCAAAGGCTCTAGACGCAAATATTGGTGTGAGAGCTAATTCAATCAAGGAAACACTGCATGTTGGTGAAGGGCATATTGAAGAAGGATCAGCCGAGTGGTTCTTGTGGGAGAACAACTCCATTTGGCTCACTAACTTCACACACCATCAGGCTTCCAAGCAGCTCTCAAGGAAACTCAGTTTTCACACTCTATGCTTAGTGCCCTTTGTATGGCTAGGACTGAAATGAACCTGGTAGAGCATCCCACACAAACGAATGCTCCACATGCGGGTTTCACATGCCACCAACTCCACATTCACAGGCAACTTCAGCGCCACAGCCGTTTTCAGATAGCCCTCAATGCAAAGGCTCTAGAAGCAAATATTGGTGTGAGAGCTAATTCAATCAAGGAAACACTGCATGTTGGTGAAGGGCATATTGAAGAAGGATCAGCCGAGTGGTTCTTGTGGGAGAACAACTCCATTTGGCTCACTAACTTCACACACCATCAGGCTTCCAAGCAGCTCTCAAGGAAACTCAGGTTTCACGCTCTATGTTTAGTGCCCTTTGAGTGCATTATCTAGGAATGAACCTGGTAGAGCTTGGTCAGCCACACAAATGAATGCTCCACATGCGGGTTTCACATGCCACCAACTCCACATTCACAGGCAACTTCAGCGCCACAGCCGTTTTCAGATAGCCCTCAATGCAAAGGCTCTAGACGCAAATATTGGTGTGAGAGCTAATTCAATCAAGGAAACACTGCATGTTGGTGAAGGGCATATTGAAGAAGGATCAGCCGAGTGGTTCTTGTGGGAGAACAACTCCATTTGGCTCACTAACTTCACACACCATCAGGCTTCCAAGCAGCTCTCAAGAAAACTCAGTTTTCACACTCTATGCTTAGTGCCCTTTGAGTGCATTATCTAGGAATGAACCTGGTAGAGCATCCCACACAAACGAATGCTCCACATGCGGGTTTCACATGCCACCAACTCCACATTCACAGGCAACTTCAGCGCCACAGCCATTTTCATATAGCCCTCAATGCAAAGGCTCTAGACGCAAATATTGGTGTGAGAGCTAATTCAATCAAGGAAACACTGCATGTTGGTGAAGGGCATATTGAAGAAGGATCAGCCGAGTGGTTCTTGTGGGAAAACAACTCCATTTGGCTCACTAACTTCACACACCATCAGGCTTCCAAGCAGCTCTCAAGGAAACTCAGGTTTCACGCTCTATGTTTAGTGCCCTTTGAGTGCATTATCTAGGAATGAACCTGGTATAGCTTGGTCAGCCACACAAACGAATGCTCCACATGCGGGTTTCACATGCCACCAACTCCACATTCACAGGCAACTTCAGCGCCACAGCCGTTTTCAGATAGCCCTCAATGCAAAGGCTCTAGACGCAAATATTGGTGTGAGAGCTAATTCAATCAAGGAAACACTGCATGTTGGTGAAGGGCATATTGAAGAAGGATCAGCCGAGTGGTTCTTGTGGGAGAACAACTCCATTTGGCTCACTAACTTCACACACCATCAGGCTTCCAAGCAGCTCTCAAGAAAACTCAGTTTTCACACTCTATGCTTTGTGCCCTTTGAGTGCATTATCTAGGAATGAACCTGGTAGAGCATCCCACACAAACGAATGCTCCACATGCGGGTTTCACATGCCACCAACTCCACATTCACAGGCAACTTCAGCGCCACAGCCATTTTCAGATAGCCCTCAATGCAAAGGCTCTAGACGCAAATATTGGTGTGAGAGCTAATTCAATCAAGGAAACACTGCATGTTGGTGAAGGGCATATTGAAGAAGGATCAGCCGAGTGGTTCTTGTGGGGGAACAACTCCATTTGGCTCACTAACTTCACACACCATCAGGCTTCCAAGCAGCTCTCAAGGAAACTCAGTTTTCACACTCTATGCTTAGTGCCCTTTGTATGGCTAGGACTGAAATGAACCTGGTAGAGCATCCCACACAAACGAATGCTCCACATGCGGGTTTCACATGCCACCAACTCCACATTCACAGGCAACTTCAGCGCCACAGCCATTTTCAGATAGCCCTCAATGCAAAGGCTCTAGAAGCAAATATTGGTGTGAGAGCTAATTCAATCAAGGAAACACTGCATGTTGGTGAAGGGCATATTGAAGAAGGATCAGCCGAGTGGTTCTTGTGGGAGAACAACTCCATTTGGCTCACTAACTTCACACACCATCAGGCTTCCAAGCAGCTCTCAAGGAAACTCAGGTTTCACACTCTATGCTTAGTGCCCTTTGAGTGCATTATCTAGGAATGAACCTGGTAGAGCTTGGTCAGCACACAAACGAATGCTCCACATGCGGGTTTCACATGCCACCAACTCCACATTGGCAGGCAACTTCAGCGCCACAGCCGTTTTCAGATAGGCCTCAATGGAAAGGCTCTAGACGCAAATATTGGTGTGAGAGCTAATTCAATCAAGGAAACACTGCATGTTGGTGAAGGGCATATTGAAGAAGGATCAACCGAGTGGTTCTTGTGGGAGAACAACTCCATTTGGCTCACTAACTTCACACACCATCAGGCTTCCAAGCAGCTCTCAAGGAAACTCAGTTTTCACACTCTATGCTTAGTGACCTTAGCATGGCTAGGACTGAAATGAACCTGGTAGAGCATCCCACACAAACGAATGCTCCACATGCCGGTTTCACATGCCACCAACTCCACATTCACAGGCAACTTCAGCGCCACAGCCATTTTCAGATAGCCCTCAATGCAAAGGCTCTAGACGCAAATATTGGTGTGAGAGCTAATTCAATCAAGGAAACACTGCGTGTTTGTGAAGGGCATATTGAAGAAGGATCAGCCGAGTGGTTCTTGTGGGAGAACAACTCCATTTGGCTCACTAACTTCACACACCATCAGGCTTCCAAGCAGCTCTCAAGGAAACTCAGTTTTCACACTCTATGCTTAGTGCCCTTAGTATGGCTAGGAATGAATTGAACCTGGTAGAGCATCCCACACAAACGAATGCTCCACATGCGGGTTTCACATGCCACCAACTCCACATTCACAGGCAACTTCAGCGCCACAGCCATTTTCAGATAGCCCTCAATGCAAAGGCTCTAGACGCAAATATTGGTGTGAGAGCTAATTCAATCAAGGAAACACTGCATGTTGGTGAAGGGCATATTGAAGAAGGATCAGCCGAGTGGTTCTTGTGGGAGAACAACTCCATTTGGCTCACTAACTTCACACACCATCAGGCTTCCAAGCAGCTCTCAAGGAAACTCAGGTTTCACGCTCTATGTTTAGTGCCCTTTGAGTGCATTATCTAGGAATGAACCTGGTAGAGCTTGGTCAGCCACACAAACGAATGCTCCACATGCGGGTTTCACATGCCACCAACTCCACATTCACAGGCAACTTCAGCGCCACAGCCGTTTTCAGATAGCCCTCAATGCAAAGGCTCTAGACGCAAATATTGGTGTGAGAGCTAATTCAATCAAGGAAACACTGCATGTTGGTGAAGGGCATATTGAAGAAGGATCAGCCGAGTGGTTCTTGTGGGAGAACAACTCCATTTGGCTCACTAACTTCACACACCATCAGGCTTCCAAGCAGCTCTCAAGAAAACTCAGTTTTCACACTCTATGCTTAGTGCCCTTTGAGTGCATTATCTAGGAATGAACCTGGTAGAGCATCCCACACAAACGAATGCTCCACATGCGGGTTTCACATGCCACCAACTCCACATTCACAGGCAACTTCAGCGCCACAGCCATTTTCAGATAGCCCTCAATGCAAAGGCTCTAGACGCAAATATTGGTGTGAGAGCTAATTCAATCAAGGAAACACTGCATGTTGGTGAAGGGCATATTGAAGAAGGATCAGCCGAGTGGTTCTTGTGGGAGAACAACTCCATTTGGCTCACTAACTTCACACACCATCAGGCTTCCAAGCAGCTCTCAAGGAAACTCAGTTTTCACACTCTATGCTTAGTGCCCTTTGAGTGCATTATCTAGGAATGAACCTGGTAGAGCATCCCACACAAACGAATGCTCCACATGCGGGTTTCACATGCCACCAACTCCACATTCACAGGCAACTTCAGCGCCACAGCCATTTTCAGATAGCCCTCAATGCAAAGGCTCTAGACGCAAATATTGGTGTGAGAGCTAATTCAATCAAGGAAACACTGCATGTTGGTGAAGGGCATATTGAAGAAGGATCAGCCGAGTGGTTCTTGTGGGAGAACAACTCCATTTGGCTCACTAACTTCACACACCATCAGGCTTCCAAGCAGCTCTCAAGGAAACTCAGGTTTCACGCTCTATGTTTAGTGCCCTTTGAATGCATTATCTAGGAATGAACCTGGTAGAGCTTGGTCAGCCACACAAACGAATGCTCCACATGCGGGTTTCACATGCCACCAACTCCACATTCACAGGCAACTTCAGCGCCACAGCCGTTTTCAGATAGCCCTCAATGCAAAGGCTCTAGACGCAAATATTGGTGTGAGAGCTAATTCAATCAAGGAAACACTGCATGTTGGTGAAGGGCATATTGAAGAAGGATCAGCCGAGTGGTTCTTGTGGGAGAACAACTCCATTTGGCTCACTAACTTCACACACCATCAGGCTTCCAAGCAGCTCTCAAGGAAACTCAGTTTTCACACTCTATGCTTAGTGCCCTTAGTATGGCTAGGACTGAAATGAACCTGGTAGAGCATCCCACACAAACGAATGCTCCACATGCGGGTTTCACATGCCACCAACTCCACATTCACAGGCAACTTCAGCGCCACAGCCATTTTCAGATAGCCCTCAATGCAAAGGCTCTAGACGCAAATATTGGTGTGAGAGCTAATTCAATCAAGGAAACACTGCATGTTAGTGAAGGGCATATTGAAGAAGGATCAGCCGAGTGGTTCTTGTGGGAGAACAACTCCATTTGGCTCACTAACTTCACACACCATCAGGCTTCCAAGCAGCTCTCAAGGAAACTCAGTTTTCACACTCTATGCTTAGTGCCCTTTGAGTGCATTATCTAGGAATGAACCTGGTAGAGCATCCCACACAAACGAATGCTCCACATGCGGGTTTCACATGCCACCAACTCCACATTCACAGGCAACTTCAGCGCCACAGCCATTTTCAGATAGCCCTCAATGCAAAGGCTCTAGACGCAAATATTGGTGTGAGAGCTAATTCAATCAAGGAAACACTGCATGTTGGTGAAGGGCATATTGAAGAAGGATCAGCCGAGTGGTTCTTGTGGGAGAACAACTCTATTTGGCTCACTAACTTCACACACCATCAGGCTTCCAAGCAGCTCTCAAGGAAACTCAGTTTTCACACTCTATGCTTAGTGCCCTTTGTATGGCTAGGACTGAAATGAACCTGGTAGAGCATCCCACACAAACGAATGCTCCACATGCGGGTTTCACATGCCACCAACTCCACATTCACAGGCAACTTCAGCGCCACAGCCATTTTCAGATAGCCCTCAATGCAAAGGCTCTAGAAGCAAATATTGGTGTGAGAGCTAATTCAATCAAGGAAACACTGCGTGTTTGTGAAGGGCATATTGAAGAAGGATCAGCCGAGTGGTTCTTGTGGGAGAACAACTCCATTTGGCTCACTAACTTCACACACCATCAGGCTTCCAAGCAGCTCTCAAGAAAACTCAGTTTTCACACTCTATGCTTAGTGCCCTTTGAGTGCATTATCTAGGAATGAACCTGGTAGAGCATCCCACACAAACGAATGCTCCACATGCGGGTTTCACATGCCACCAACTCCACATTCACAGGCAACTTCAGCGCCACAGCCATTTTCAGATAGCCCTCAATGCAAAGGCTCTAGACGCAAATATTGGTGTGAGAGCTAATTCAAACAAGGAAACACTGCATGTTGGTGAAGGGCATATTGAAGAAGGATCAGCCGAGTGGTTCTTGTGGGAGAACAACTCCATTTGGCTCACTAACTTCACACACCATCAGGCTTCCAAGCAGCTCTCAAGAAAACTCAGGTTTCACGCTCTATGTTTAGTGCCCTTTGAGTGCATTATCTAGGAATGAACCTGGTAGAGCTTGGTCAGCCACACAAACGAATGCTCCACATGCGGGTTTCACATGCCACCAACTCCACATTCACAGGCAACTTCAGCGCCACAGCCGTTTTCAGATAGCCCTCAATGCAAAGGCTCTAGACGCAAATATTGGTGTGAGAGCTAATTCAATCAAGGAAACACTGCATGTTGGTGAAGGGCATATTGAAGAAGGATCAGCCGAGTGGTTCTTGTGGGAGAACAACTCCATTTGGCTCACTAACTTCACACACCATCAGGCTTCCAAGCAGCTCTCAAGGAAACTCAGTTTTCACACTCTATGTTTAGTGCCCTTTGAGTGCATTATCTAGGAATGAACCTGGTAGAGCTTGGTCAGCCACACAAACGAATGCTCCACATGCGGGTTTCACATGCCACCAACTCCACATTCACAGGCAACTTCAGCGCCACAGCCGTTTTCAGATAGCCCTCAATGCAAAGGCTCTAGACGCAAATATTGGTGTGAGAGCTAATTCAATCAAGGAAACACTGCATGTTGGTGAAGGGCATATTGAAGAAGGATCAGCCGAGTGGTTCTTGTGGGAGAACAACTCCATTTGGCTCACTAACTTCACACACCATCAGGCTTCCAAGCAGCTCTCAAGGAAACTCAGTTTTCACACTCTATGCTTAGTGCCCTTTGAGTGCATTATCTAGGAATGAACCTGGTAGAGCATCCCACACAAACGAATGCTCCACATGCGGGTTTCACATGCCACCAACTCCACATTCACAGGCAACTTCAGCGCCACAGCTGTTTTCAGATAGCCCTCAATGCAAAGGCTCTAGACGCAAATATTGGTGTGAGAGCTAATTCAATCAAGGAAACACTGCATGTTGGTGAAGAGCATATTGAAGAAGGATCAGCCGAGTGGTTCTTGTGGGAGAACAACTCCATTTGGCTCACTAACTTCACACACCATCAGGCTTCCAAGCAGCTCTCAAGGAAACTCAGTTTTCACACTCTATGCTTAGTGCCCTTTGTATGGCTAGGACTGAAATGAACCTGGTAGAGCATCCCACACAAACGAATGCTCCACATGCGGGTTTCACATGCCACCAACTCCACATTCACAGGCAACTTCAGCGCCACAGCCATTTTCAGATAGCCCTCAATGCAAAGGCTCTAGACGCAAATATTGGTGTGAGAGCTAATTCAATCAAGGAAACACTGCATGTTGGTGAAGGGCATATTGAAGAAGGATCAGCCGAGTGGTTCTTGTGGGAGAACAACTCCATTTGGCTCACTAACTTCACACACCATCAGGCTTCCAAGCAGCTCTCAAGGAAACTCAGGTTTCACGCTCTATGTTTAGTGCCCTTTGAGTGCATTATCTAGGAATGAACCTGGTAGAGCTTGGTCAGCCACACAAACGAATGCTCCACATGCGGGTTTCACATGCCACCAACTCCACATTCACAGGCAACTTCAGCGCCACAGCCGTTTTCAGATAGCCCTCAATGCAAAGGCTCTAGACGCAAATATTGGTGTGAGAGCTAATTCAATCAAGGAAACACTGCATGTTGGTGAAGGGCATATTGAAGAAGGATCAGCCGAGTGGTTCTTGTGGGAGAACAACTCCATTTGGCTCACTAACTTCACACACCATCAGGCTTCCAAGCAGCTCTCAAGAAAACTCAGTTTTCACACTCTATGCTTAGTGCCCTTTGAGTGCATTATCTAGGAATGAACCTGGTAGAGCATCCCACACAAACGAATGCTCCACATGCGGGTTTCACATGCCACCAACTCCACATTCACAGGCAACTTCAGCGCCACAGCCATTTTCAGATAGCCCTCAATGCAAAGGCTCTAGACGCAAATATTGGTGTGAGAGCTAATTCAATCAAGGAAACACTGCATGTTGGTGAAGGGCATATTGAAGAAGGATCAGCCGAGTGGTTCTTGTGGGAGAACAACTCCATTTGGCTCACTAACTTCACACACCATCAGGCTTCCAAGCAGCTCTCAAGGAAACTCAGTTTTCACACTCTATGCTTAGTGCCCTTTGAGTGCATTATCTAGGAATGAACCTGGTAGAGCATCCCACACAAACGAATGCTCCACATGCGGGTTTCACATGCCACCAACTCCACATTCACAGGCAACTTCAGCGCCACAGCCATTTTCAGATAGCCCTCAATGCAAAGGCTCTAGACGCAAATATTGGTGTGAGAGCTAATTCAATCAAGGAAACACTGCATGTTGGTGAAGGGCATATTGAAGAAGGATCAGCCGAGTGGTTCTTGTGGGAGAACAACTCCATTTGGCTCACTAACTTCACACACCATCAGGCTTCCAAGCAGCTCTCAAGGAAACTCAGGTTTCACGCTCTATGTTTAGTGCCCTTTGAATGCATTATCTAGGAATGAACCTGGTAGAGCTTGGTCAGCCACACAAACGAATGCTCCACATGCGGGTTTCACATGCCACCAACTCCACATTCACAGGCAACTTCAGCGCCACAGCCATTTTCAGATAGCCCTCAATGCAAAGGCTCTAGACGCAAATATTGGTGTGAGAGCTAATTCAATCAAGGAAACACTGCATGTTGGTGAAGGGCATATTGAAGAAGGATCAGCCGAGTGGTTCTTGTGGGAGAACAACTCCATTTGGCTCACTAACTTCACACACCATCAGGCTTCCAAGCAGCTCTCAAGGAAACTCAGTTTTCACACTCTATGCTTAGTGCCCTTAGTATGGCTAGGACTGAAATGAACCTGGTAGAGCATCCCACACAAACGAATGCTCCACATGCGGGTTTCACATGCCACCAACTCCACATTCACAGGCAACTTCAGCGCCACAGCCATTTTCAGATAGCCCTCAATGCAAAGGCTCTAGACGCAAATATTGGTGTGAGAGCTAATTCAATCAAGGAAACACTGCATGTTAGTGAAGGGCATATTGAAGAAGGATCAGCCGAGTGGTTCTTGTGGGAGAACAACTCCATTTGGCTCACTAACTTCACACACCATCAGGCTTCCAAGCAGCTCTCAAGGAAACTCAGTTTTCACACTCTATGCTTAGTGCCCTTTGAGTGCATTATCTAGGAATGAACCTGGTAGAGCATCCCACACAAACGAATGCTGCACATGCGGGTTTCACATGCCACCAACTCCACATTCACAGGCAACTTCAGCGCCACAGCCGTTTTCAGATAGCCCTCAATGCAAAGGCTCTAGACGCAAATATTGGTGTGAGAGCTAATTCAATCAAGGAAACACTGCATGTTGGTGAAGGGCATATTGAAGAAGGATCAGCCGAGTGGTTCTTGTGGGAGAACAACTCCATTTGGCTCACTAACTTCACACACCATCAGGCTTCCAAGCAGCTCTCAAGAAAACTCAGTTTTCACACTCTATGCTTAGTGCCCTTTGAGTGCATTATCTAGGAATGAACCTGGTAGAGCATCCCACACAAACGAATGCTCCACATGCGGGTTTCACATGCCACCAACTCCACATTCACAGGCAACTTCAGCGCCACAGCCATTTTCAGATAGCCCTCAATGCAAAGGCTCTAGACGCAAATATTGGTGTGAGAGCTAATTCAAACAAGGAAACACTGCATGTTGGTGAAGGGCATATTGAAGAAGGATCAGCCGAGTGGTTCTTGTGGGAGAACAACTCCATTTGGCTCACTAACTTCACACACCATCAGGCTTCCAAGCAGCTCTCAAGAAAACTCAGGTTTCACGCTCTATGTTTAGTGCCCTTTGAGTGCATTATCTAGGAATGAACCTGGTAGAGCTTGGTCAGCCACACAAACGAATGCTCCACATGCGGGTTTCACATGCCACCAACTCCACATTCACAGGCAACTTCAGCGCCACAGCCGTTTTCAGATAGCCCTCAATGCAAAGGCTCTAGACGCAAATATTGGTGTGAGAGCTAATTCAATCAAGGAAACACTGCATGTTGGTGAAGGGCATATTGAAGAAGGATCAGCCGAGTGGTTCTTGTGGGAGAACAACTCCATTTGGCTCACTAACTTCACACACCATCAGGCTTCCAAGCAGCTCTCAAGGAAACTCAGGTTTCACGCTCTATGTTTAGTGCCCTTTGAGTGCATTATCTAGGAATGAACCTGGTAGAGCTTGGTCAGCCACACAAACGAATGCTCCACATGCGGGTTTCACATGCCACCAACTCCACATTCACAGGCAACTTCAGCGCCACAGCCGTTTTCAGATAGCCCTCAATGCAAAGGCTCTAGACGCAAATATTGGTGTGAGAGCTAATTCAATCAAGGAAACACTGCATGTTGGTGAAGGGCATATTGAAGAAGGATCAGCCGAGTGGTTCTTGTGGGAGAACAACTCCATTTGGCTCACTAACTTCACACACCATCAGGCTTCCAAGCAGCTCTCAAGGAAACTCAGTTTTCACACTCTATGCTTAGTGCCCTTTGAGTGCATTATCTAGGAATGAACCTGGTAGAGCATCCCACACAAACGAATGCTCCACATGCGGGTTTCACATGCCACCAACTCCACATTCACAGGCAACTTCAGCGCCACAGCTGTTTTCAGATAGCCCTCAAAGCAAAGGCTCTAGACGCAAATATTGGTGTGAGAGCTAATTCAATCAAGGAAACACTGCATGTTGGTGAAGGGCATATTGAAGAAGGATCAGCCGAGTGGTTCTTGTGGGAGAACAACTCCATTAGGCTCACTAACTTCACACACCATCAGGCTTCCAAGCAGCTCTCAAGGAAACTCAGTTTTCACACTCTATGCTTAGTGCCCTTTGAGTGCATTATCTAGGAATGAACCTGGTAGAGCATCCCACACAAACGAATGCTCCACATGCGGGTTTCACATGCCACCAACTCCACATTCACAGGCAACTTCAGCGCCACAGCCATTTTCAGATAGCCCTCAATGAAAAGGCTCTAGACGCAAATATTGGTGTGAGAGCTAATTCAATCAAGGAAACACTGCATGTTGGTGAAGGGCATATTGAAGAAGGATCAGCTGAGTGGTTCTTGTGGGAGAACAACTCCATTTGGCTCACTAACTTCACACACCATCAGGCTTCCAAGCAGCTCTCAAGGAAACTCAGTTTTCACACTCTATGTTTAGTGCCCTTTGAGTGCATTATCTAGGAATGAACCTGGTAGAGCTTGGTTAGCCACACAAACGAATGCTCCACATGCGGGTTTCACATGCCACCAACTCCACATTCACAGGCAACTTCAGCGCCACAGCCGTTTTCAGATAGCCCTCAAAGCAAAGGCTCTAGACGCAAATATTGGTGTGAGAGCTAATTCAATCAAGGAAACACTGCATGTTGGTGAAGGGCATATTGAAGAAGGATCAGCCGAGTGGTTCTTGTGGGAGAACAACTCCATTTGGCTCACTAACTTCACACACCATCAGGCTTCCAAGCAGCTCTCAAGGAAACTCAGTTTTCAAACTCTATGCTTTGTGCCCTTTGAGTGCCTAGGACTGAAAGGAAGCTTGGAGAGCATCCCACACAAACGAATGCTCCACATGCGGGTTTCACATGCCACCAACTCCACATTCACAGGCAACTTCAGCGCCACAGCCGTTTTCAGATAGCCCTCAATGCAAAGGCTCTAGACGCAAATATTGCTGTGAGAGCTAATTCAATCAAGAAAACACTGCATGTTGGTGAAGGGCATATTGAAGAAGGATCAGCCGAGTGGTTCTTGTGGGAGAACAACTCCATTTGGCTCACTAACTTCACATACCATCAGGCTTCCAAGCAGCTCTCAAGGAAACTCAGTTTTCACACTCTATGCTTAGTGGCCTTTGAGTGCATTATCTAGGAATGAACCTGGTAGAGCATCCCACACAAACGAATGCTCCACATGCGGGTTTCACATGCCACCAACTCCACATTCACAGGCAACTTCAGCGCCACAGCCGTTTTCAGATAGCCCTCAAAGCAAAGGCTCTAGACGCAAATATTGGTGTGAGAGCTAATTCAATCAAGAAAACACTGCATGTTGGTGAAGGGCATATTGAAGAAGGATCAGCCGAGTGGTTCTTGTGGGAGAACAACTCCATTTGGCTCACTAACTTCACACACCATCAGGCTTCCAAGCAGCTCTCAAGGAAACTCAGTTTTCACACTCTATGCTTAGTGCCCTTTGTATGGCTAGGACTGAAATGAACCTGGTAGAGCATCCCACACAAACGAATGCTCCACATGCGGGTTTCACATGCCACCAACTCCACATTCACAGGCAACTTCAGCGCCACAGCCGTTTTCAGATAGCCCTCAATGCAAAGGCTCTAGACGCAAATATTGGTGTGAGAGCTAATTCAATCAAGGAAACACTGCATGTTGGTGAAGGGCATATTGAAGAAGGATCAGCCGAGTGGTTCTTGTGGGAGAACAACTCCATTTGGCTCACTAACTTCACACACCATCAGGCTTCCAAGCAGCTCTCAAGGAAACTCAGTTTTCACACTCTATGCTTAGTGCCCTTTGAGTGCATTATCTAGGAATGAACCTGGTAGAGCATCCCACACAAACGAATGCTCCACATGCGGGTTTCACATGCCACCAACTCCACATTCACAGGCAACTTCAGCGCCACAGCCGTTTTCAGATAGCCCTCAATGCAAAGGCTCTAGACGCAAATATTGGTGTGAGAGCTAATTCAATCAAGGAAACACTGCATGTTAGTGAAGGGCATATTGAAGAAGGATCAGCCGAGTGGTTCTTGTGGGAGAACAACTCCATTTGGCTCACTAACTTCACACACCATCAGGCTTCCAAGCAGCTCTCAAGGAAACTCAGTTTTCACACTCTATGCTTAGTGCCCTTTGAGTGTATTATCTAGGAATGAACCTGGTAGAGCATCCCACACAAACGAATGCTCCACATGCGGGTTTCACATGCCACCAACTCCACATTTGCAGGCAACTTCAGCGCCACAGCCGTTTTCAGATAGCCCTCAAAGCAAAGGCTCTAGACGCAAATATTGGTGTGAGAGCTAATTCAATCAAGGAAACACTGCATGTTGGTGAAGGGCATATTGAAGAAGGATCAGCCGAGTGGTTCTTGTGGGAGAACAACTCCATTTGGCTCACTAACTTCACACACCATCAGGCTTCCAAGCAGCTCTCAAGGAAACTCAGTTTTCACACTCTATGCTTAGTGCCCTTTGAGTGCCTAGGACTGAAAAGAAGCTTGGTGAGCATCCCATATAAACGAATGCTCCACATGCGGGTTTCACATGCCACCAACTCCACATTCACAGGCAACTTCAGCGCCACAGCCGTTTTCAGATAGCCCTCAATGCAAAGGCTCTAGACGCAAATATTGGTGTGAGAGCTAATTCAATCAAGGAAGCACTGCATGTTGGTGAAGGGCATATTGAAGAAGGATCAGCCGAGTGGTTCTTGTGGGAGAACAACTTCATTTGGCTCACTAACTTCACACACCATCAGGCTTCCAAGCAGCTCTCAAGGAAACTCAGGTTTCACGCTCTATGTTTAGTGCCCTTTGAGTGCATTATCTAGGAATGAACCTGGTAGAGCTTGGTCAGCATCCCACATAAATGAATGCTCCACATGCGGGTTTCACATGCCACCAACTCCACATTCACAGGCAACTTCAGCGCCACAGCCGTTTTCAGATAGCCCTCAAAGCAAAGGCTCTAGACGCAAATATTGGTGTGAGAGCTAATTCAATCAAGGAAACACTGCATGTTGGTGAAGGGCATATTGAAGAAGGATCAGCCGAGTGGTTCTTGTGGGAGAACAACTCCATTTGGCTCACTAACTTCACACACCATCAGGCTTCCAAGCAGCTCTCAAGGAAACTCAGTTTTCACACTCTATGCTTAGTGCCCTTTGTATGGCTAGGACTGAAATGAACCTGGTAGAGCATCCCACACAAACGAATGCTCCACATGCGGGTTTCACATGCCACCAACTCCACATTCACAGGCAACTTCAGCGCCACAGCCGTTTTCAGATAGCCCTCAATGCAAAGGCTCTAGACGCAAATATTGGTGTGAGAGCTAATTCAATCAAGGAAGCACTGCATGTTGGTGAAGGGCATATTGAAGAAGGATCAGCCGAGTGGTTCTTGTGGGAGAACAACTCCATTTGGCTCACTAACTTCACACACCATCAGGCTTCCAAGCAGCTCTCAAGGAAACTCAGTTTTCACACTCTATGCTTAGTGCCCTTTGAGTGCATTATCTAGGAATGAACCTGGTAGAGCATCCCACACAAACGAATGCTCCACATGCGGGTTTCACATGCCACCAACTCCACATTCACAGGCAACTTCAGCGCCACAGCCGTTTTCAGATAGCCCTCAATGCAAAGGCTCTAGACGCAAATATTGGTGTGAGAGCTAATTCAATCAAGGAAACACTGCATGTTGGTGAAGGGCATATTGAAGAAGGATCAGCCGAGTGGTTCTTGTGGGAGAACAACTCCATTTGGCTCACTAACTTCACACACCATCAGGCTTCCAAGCAGCTCTCAAGGAAACTCAGTTTTCACACTCTATGCTTAGTGCCCTTTATATGGCTAGGACTGAAATGAACCTGGTAGAGCATCCCACACAAACGAATGCTCCACATGCGGGTTTCACATGCCACCAGCTCCACATTCACAGGCAACTTCAGCGCCACAGCCGTTTTCAGATAGCCCTCAAAGCAAAGGCTCTAGACGCAAATATTGGTGTGAGAGCTAATTCAATCAAGGAAACACTGCATGTTGGTGAAGGGCATATTGAAGAAGGATCAGCCGAGTGGTTCTTGTGGGAGAACAACTCCATTTGGCTCACTAACTTCACACACCATCAGGCTTCCAAGCAGCTCTCAAGGAAACTCAGTTTTCACACTCTATGCTTAGTGCCCTTAGTATGGCTAGGACTGAAATGAACCTGGTAGAGCATCCCACACAAACGAATGCTCCACATGCGGGTTTCACATGCCACCAACTCCACATTCACAGGCAACTTCAGCGCCACAGCCATTTTCAGATAGCCCTCAATGCAAAGGCTCTAGACGCAAATATTGGTGTGAGAGCTAATTCAATCAAGGAAACACTGCATGTTGGTGAAGGGCATATTGAAGAAGGATCAGCCGAGTGGTTCTTGTGGGAGAACAACTCCATTTGGCTCACTAACTTCACACACCATCAGGCTTCCAAGCAGCTCTCAAGGAAACTCAGGTTTCACGCTCTATGTTTAGTGCCCTTTGAGTGCATTATCTAGGAATGAACCTGGTAGAGCTTGGTCAGCCACACAAACGAATGCTCCACATGCGGGTTTCACATGCCACCAACTCCACATTCACAGGCAACTTCAGCGCCACAGCCGTTTTCAGATAGCCCTCAATGCAAAGGCTCTAGACGCAAATATTGGTGTGAGAGCTAATTCAATCAAGGAAACACTGCATGTTGGTGAAGGGCATATTGAAGAAGGATCAGCCGAGTGGTTCTTGTGGGAGAACAACTCCATTTGGCTCACTAACTTCACACACCATCAGGCTTCCAAGCAGCTCTCAAGGAAACTCAGTTTTCACACTCTATGCTTAGTGCCCTTAGTATGGCTAGGACTGAAATGAACCTGGTAGAGCATCCCACACAAACGAATGCTCCACATGCGGGTTTCACATGCCACCAACTCCACATTCACAGGCAACTTCAGCGCCACAGCCATTTTCAGATAGCCCTCAATGCAAAGGCTCTAGACGCAAATATTGGTGTGAGAGCTAATTCAATCAAGGAAACACTGCATGTTGGTGAAGGGCATATTGAAGAAGGATCAGCCGAGTGGTTCTTGTGGGAGAACAACTCCATTTGGCTCACTAACTTCACACACCATCAGGCTTCCAAGCAGCTCTCAAGGAAACTCAGGTTTCACGCTCTATGCTTAGTGCCCTTTGAGTGCATTATCTAGGAATGTACCTGGTAGAGCTTGGTCAGCCACACAAACGAATGCTCCACATGCGGGTTTCACATGCCACCAACTCCACATTCACAGGCAACTTCAGCGCCACAGCCATTTTCAGATAGCCCTCAATGCAAAGGCTCTAGACGCAAATATTGGTGTGAGAGCTAATTCAATCAAGGAAACACTGCATGTTGGTGAAGGGCATATTGAAGAAGGATCAGCCGAGTGGTTCTTGTGGGAGAACAACTCCATTTGGCTCACTAACTTCACACACCATCAGGCTTCCAAGCAGCTCTCAAGGAAACTCAGTTTTCACACTCTATGCTTAGTGCCCTTTGAGTGCCTAGGACTGAAAAGAAGCTTGGTGAGCATCCCACATAAACGAATGCTCCACATGCGGGTTTCACATGCCACCAACTCCACATTCACAGGCAACTTCAGCGCCACAGCCGTTTTCAGATAGCCCTCAATGCAAAGGCTCTAGACGCAAATATTGGTGTGAGAGCTAATTCAATCAAGGAAACACTGCATGTTGGTGAAGGGCATATTGAAGAAGGATCAGCCGAGTGGTTCTTGTGGGAGAACAACTCCATTTGGCTCACTAACTTCACACACCATCAGGCTTCCAAGCAGCTCTCAAGGAAACTCAGTTTTCACACTCTATGCTTAGTGCCCTTTATATGGCTAGGACTGAAATGAACCTGGTAGAGCATCCCACACAAACGAATGCTCCACATGCGGGTTTCACATGCCACCAGCTCCACATTCACAGGCAACTTCAGCGCCACAGCCATTTTCAGATAGCCCTCAATGCAAAGGCTCTAGACGCAAATATTGGTGTGAGAGCTAATTCAATCAAGGAAACACTGCATGTTGGTGAAGGGCATATTGAAGAAGGATCAGCCGAGTGGTTCTTGTGGGAGAACAACTCCATTTGGCTCACTAACTTCACACACCATCAGGCTTCCAAGCAGCTCTCAAGGAAACTCAGGTTTCACGCTCTATGTTTAGTGCCCTTTGAGTGCATTATCTAGGAATGAACCTGGTAGAGCTTGGTCAGCCACACAAACGAATGCTCCACATGCGGGTTTCACATGCCACCAACTCCACATTCACAGGCAACTTCAGCGCCACAGCCGTTTTCAGATAGCCCTCAATGCAAAGGCTCTAGCCTCAAATATTGGTGTGAGAGCTAATTCAATCAAGGAAACACTGCATGTTGGTGAAGGGCATATTGAAGAAGGATCAGCCGAGTGGTTCTTGTGGGAGAACAACTCCATTTGGCTCACTAACTTCACACACCATCAGGCTTCCAAGCAGCTCTCAAGGAAACTCAGTTTTCACACTCTATGCTTAGTGCCCTTAGTATGGCTAGGACTGAAATGAACCTGGTAGAGCATCCCACACAAACGAATGCTCCACATGCGGGTTTCACATGCCACCAACTCCACATTCACAGGCAACTTCAGCGCCACAGCCATTTTCAGATAGCCCTCAATGCAAAGGCTCTAGACGCAAATATTGGTGTGAGAGCTAATTCAATCAAGGAAACACTGCGTGTTTGTGAAGGGCATATTGAAGAAGGATCAGCCGAGTGGTTCTTGTGGGAGAACAACTCCATTTGGCTCACTAACTTCACACACCATCAGGCTTCCAAGCAGCTCTCAAGGAAACTCAGGTTTCACGCTCTATGTTTAGTGCCCTTTGAGTGCATTATCTAGGAATGAACCTGGTAGAGCTTGGTCAGCCACACAAACGAATGCTCCACATGCGGGTTTCACATGCCACCAACTCCACATTCACAGGCAACTTCAGCGCCACAGCCGTTTTCAGATAGCCCTCAATGCAAAGGCTCTAGCCTCAAATATTGGTGTGAGAGCTAATTCAATCAAGGAAACACTGCATGTTGGTGAAGGGCATATTGAAGAAGGATCAGCCGAGTGGTTCTTGTGGGAGAACAACTCCATTTGGCTCACTAACTTCACACACCATCAGGCTTCCAAGCAGCTCTCAAGGAAACTCAGTTTTCACACTCTATGCTTAGTGCCCTTTGAGTGCCTAGGACTGAAAAGAAGCTTGGTGAGCATCCCACACAAACGAATGCTCCACATGCGGGTTTCACATGCCACCAACTCCACATTCACAGGCAACTTCAGCGCCACAGCCGTTTTCAGATAGCCCGCAATGCAAAGGCTCTAGACGCAAATATTGGTGTGAGAGCTAATTCAATCAAGGAAACACTGCATGTTGGTGAAGGGCATATTGAAGAAGGATCAGCCGAGTGGTTCTTGTGGGAGAACAACTCCATTTGGCTCACTAACTTCACACACCATCAGGCTTCCAAGCAGCTCTCAAGGAAACTCAGGTTTCACGCTCTATGCTTAGTGCCCTTTGATTGCATTATCTAGGAATGAACCTGGTAGAGCTTGGTCAGCCACACAAACGAATGCTCCACATGCGGGTTTCACATGCCACCAACTCCACATTCACAGGCAACTTCAGCGCCACAGCCGTTTTCAGATAGCCCCAAATGCAAAGGCTCTAGACGCAAATATTGGTGTGAGAGCTAATTCAATCAAGGAAACACTGCATGTTGGTGAAGGGCATATTGAAGAAGGATCAGCCGAGTGGTTCTTGTGGGAGAACAACTCCATTTGGCTCACTAACTTCACACACCATCAGGCTTCCAAGCAGCTCTCAAGGAAACTCAGTTTTCACACTCTATGCTTAGTGCCCTTTGATTGCATTATCTAGGAATGAACCTGGTAGAGCTTGGTCAGCCACACAAACGAATGCTCCACATGCGGGTTTCACATGCCACCAACTCCACATTCACAGGCAACTTCAGCGCCACAGCCGTTTTCAGATAGCCCCAAATGCAAAGGCTCTAGACGCAAATATTGGTGTGAGAGCTAATTCAATCAAGGAAACACTGCATGTTGGTGAAGGGCATATTGAAGAAGGATCAGCCGAGTGGTTCTTGTGGGAGAACAACTCCATTTGGCTCACTAACTTCACACACCATCAGGCTTCCAAGCAGCTCTCAAGGAAACTCAGTTTTCACACTCTATGCTTAGTGCCCTTTGAGTGCCTAGGACTGAAAAGAAGCTTGGTGAGCATCCCACATAAACGAATGCTCCACATGCGGGTTTCACATGCCACCAACTCCACATTCACAGGCAACTTCAGCGCCACAGCCGTTTTCAGATAGCCCTCAATGCAAAGGCTCTAGACGCAAATATTGGTGTGAGAGCTAATTCAATCAAGGAAACACTGCATGTTGGTGAAGGGCATATTGAAGAAGGATCAGCCGAGTGGTTCTTGTGGGAGAACAACTCCATTTGGCTCACTAACGTCACACACCATCAGGCTTCCAAGCAGCTCTCAAGGAAACTCAGGTTTCACGCTCTATGTTTAGTGCCCTTTGAGTGCATTATCTAGGAATGAACCTGGTAGAGCTTGGTCAGCCACACAAACGAATGCTCCACATGCGGGTTTCACATGCCACCAACTCCACATTCACAGTCAACTTCAGCGCCACAGCCGTTTTCAGATAGCCCTCAATGCAAAGGCTCTAGACGCAAATATTGGTGTGAGAGCTAATTCAATCAAGGAAACACTGCATGTTGGTGAAGGGCATATTGAAGAAGGATCAGCCGAGTGGTTCTTGTGGGAGAACAACTCCATTTGGCTCACTAACTTCACACACCATCAGGCTTCCAAGCAGCTCTCAAGGAAACTCAGTTTTCACACTCTATGCTTAGTGCCCTTAGTATGGCTAGGACTGAAATGAACCTGGTAGAGCATCCCACACAAACGAATGCTCCACATGCGGGTTTCACATGCCACCAACTCCACATTCACAGGCAACTTCAGCGCCACAGCCATTTTCAGATAGCCCTCAATGCAAAGGCTCTAGACGCAAATATTGGTGTGAGAGCTAATTCAATCAAGGAAACACTGCGTGTTTGTGAAGGGCATATTGAAGAAGGATCAGCCGAGTGGTTCTTGTGGGAGAACAACTCCATTTGGCTCACTAACTTCACACACCATCAGGCTTCCAAGCAGCTCTCAAGGAAACTCAGGTTTCACGCTCTATGTTTAGTGCCCTTTGAGTGCATTATCTAGGAATGAACCTGGTAGAGCTTGGTCAGCCACACAAACGAATGCTCCACATGCGGGTTTCACATGCCACCAACTCCACATTCACAGGCAACTTCAGCGCCACAGCCGTTTTCAGATAGCCCTCAATGCAAAGGCTCTAGACGCAAATATTGGTGTGAGAGCTAATTCAATCAAGGAAACACTGCATGTTGGTGAAGGGCATATTGAAGAAGGATCAGCCGAGTGGTTCTTGTGGGAGAACAACTCCATTTGGCTCACTAACTGCACACACCATCAGGCTTCCAAGCAGCTCTCAAGGAAACTCAGTTTTCACACTCTATGCTTAGTGCCCTTTGAGTGCCTAGGACTGAAAAGAAGCTTGGTGAGCATCCCACATAAACGAATGCTCCACATGCGGGTTTCACATGCCACCAACTCCACATTCACAGGCAACTTCAGCGCCACAGCCGTTTTCAGATAGCCCTCAATGCAAAGGCTCTAGACGCAAATATTGGTGTGAGAGCTAATTCAATCAAGGAAACACTGCATGTTGGTGAAGGGCATATTGAAGAAGGATCAGCCGAGTGGTTCTTGTGGGAGAACAACTCCATTTGGCTCACTAACTTCACACACCATCAGGCTTCCAAGCAGCTCTCAAGGAAACTCAGGTTTCACGCTCTATGTTTAGTGCCCTTTGAGTGCATTATCTAGGAATGAACCTGGTAGAGCTTGGTCAGCCACACAAACGAATGCTCCACATGCGGGTTTCACATGCCACCAACTCCACATTCACAGGCAACTTCAGCGCCACAGCCGTTTTCAGATAGCCCTCAATGCAAAGGCTCTAGACGCAAATATTGGTGTGAGAGCTAATTCAATCAAGGAAACACTGCATGTTGGTGAAGGGCATATTGAAGAAGGATCAGCCGAGTGGTTCTTGTGGGAGAACAACTCCATTTGGCTCACTAACTTCACACACCATCAGGCTTCCAAGCAGCTCTCAAGGAAACTCAGTTTTCACACTCTATGCTTAGTGCCCTTAGTATGGCTAGGACTGAAATGAACCTGGTAGAGCATCCCACACAAACGAATGCTCCACATGCGGGTTTCACATGCCACCAACTCCACATTCACAGGCAACTTCAGCGCCACAGCCATTTTCAGATAGCCCTCAATGCAAAGGCTCTAGACGCAAATATTGGTGTGAGAGCTAATTCAATCAAGGAAACACTGCGTGTTTGTGAAGGGCATATTGAAGAAGGATCAGCCGAGTGGTTCTTGTGGGAGAACAACTCCATTTGGCTCACTAACTTCACACACCATCAGGCTTCCAAGCAGCTCTCAAGGAAACTCAGGTTTCACGCTCTATGTTTAGTGCCCTTTGAGTGCATTATCTAGGAATGAACCTGGTAGAGCTTGGTCAGCCACACAAACGAATGCTCCACATGCGGGTTTCACATGCCACCAACTCCACATTCACAGGCAACTTCAGCGCCACAGCCGTTTTCAGATAGCCCTCAATGCAAAGGCTCTAGACGCAAATATTGGTGTGAGAGCTAATTCAATCAAGGAAACACTGCATGTTGGTGAAGGGCATATTGAAGAAGGATCAGCCGAGTGGTTCTTGTGGGAGAACAACTCCATTTGGCTCACTAACTTCACACACCATCAGGCTTCCAAGCAGCTCTCAAGGAAACTCAGTTTTCACACTCTATGCTTAGTGCCCTTTGAGTGCCTAGGACTGAAAAGAAGCTTGGTGAGCATCCCAGATAAACGAATGCTCCACATGCGGGTTTCACATGCCACCAACTCCACATTCACTGGCAACTTCAGCGCCACAGCCGTTTTCAGATCGCCCTCAATGTAAAGGCTCTAGACGCAAATATTGGTGTGAGAGCTAATTCAATCAAGGAAACACTGCATGTTGGTGAAGGGCATATTGAAGAAGGATCAGCCGAGTGGTTCTTTTGGGAGAACAACTCCATTTGGCTCACTAACTTCACACACCATCAGGCTTCCAAGCAGCTCTCAAGGAAACTCAGTTTTCACACTCTATGCTTAGTGCCCTTTGTATGGCTAGGACTGAAATGAACCTGGTAGAGCATCCCACACAAACGAATGCTCCACATGCGGGTTTCACATGCCACCAACTCCACATTCACAGGCAACTTCAGCGCCACAGCCGTTTTCAGATAGCCCTCAAAGCAAAGGCTCTAGACGCAAATATTGGTGTGAGAGCTAATTCAATCAAGGAAGCACTGCATGTTG
Source organism: Ochotona princeps (assembly GCF_030435755.1). Lineage (NCBI taxonomy): Eukaryota > Metazoa > Chordata > Mammalia > Lagomorpha > Ochotonidae > Ochotona > Ochotona princeps. Next base: position 87,392 of record NW_026698651.1, read on the forward strand.
GTGAAGTGCATATTGAAGAAGGATCAGCCGAGTGGTTCTTGTGGGAGAACAACTCCATTTGGCTCACTAACTTCACACACCATCAGGCTTCCAAGCAGATCTCAAGGAAACTCAGTTTTCACACTCTATGCTTAGTGCCCTTTGTATGGCTAGGACTGAAATGAACCTGGTAGAGCATCCCACACAAACGAATGCTCCACATGCGGGTTTCACATGCCACCAACTCCACATTCACAGGCAACTTCAGCGCCACAGCCATTTTCAGATAGCCCTCAATGCAAAGGCTCTAGACGCAAATATTGGTGTGAGAGCTAATTCAATCAAGGAAACACTGCATGTTGGTGAAGGGCATATTGAAGAAGGATCAGCCGAGTGGTTCTTGTGGGAGAACAACTCCATTTGGCTCACTAACTTCACACACCATCAGGCTTCCAAGCAGCTCTCAAGGAAACTCAGGTTTCACGCTCTATGTTTAGTGCCCTTTGAGTGCATTATCTAGGAATGAACCTGGTAGAGCTTGGTCAGCCACACAAACGAATGCTCCACATGCGGGTTTCACATGCCACCAACTCCACATTCACAGGCAACTTCAGCGCCACAGCCGTTTTCAGATAGCCCTCAAAGCAAAGGCTCTAGACGCAAATATTGGTGTGAGAGCTAATTCAATCAAGGAAACACTGCATGTTGGTGAAGGGCATATTGAAGAAGGATCAGCCGAGTGGTTCTTGTGGGAGAACAACTCCATTTGGCTCACTAACTTCACACACCATCAGGCTTCCAAGCAGCTCTCAAGGAAACTCAGTTTTCACACTCTATGCTTAGTGCCCTTTGAGTGCATTATCTATTAATGAACCTGGTAGAGCATCCCACACAAACGAATGCTCCACATGCGGGTTTCACATGCCACCAACTCCACATTCACAGGCAACTTCAGCGCCACAGCTGTTTTCAGATAGCCCTCAAAGCAAAGGCTCTAGACGCAAATATTGGTGTGAGAGCTAATTCAATCAAGGAAACACTGCATGTTGGTGAAGGGCATATTGAAGAAGGATCAGCCGAGTGGTTCTTGTGGGAGAACAACTCCATTTGGCTCACTAACTTCACACACCATCAGGCTTCCAAGCAGCTCTCAAGGAAACTCAGTTTTCACACTCTATGCTTAGTGCCCTTTGTATGGCTAGGACTGAAATGAACCTGGTAGAGCATCCCACACAAACGAATGCTCCACATGCGGGTTTCACATGCCACCAACTCCACATTCACAGGCAACTTCAGCGCCACAGCCATTTTCAGATAGCCCTCAATGCAAAGGCTCTAGACGCAAATATTGGTGTGAGAGCTAATTCAATCAAGGAAACACTGCATGTTGGTGAAGGGCATATTGAAGAAGGATCAGCCGAGTGGTTCTTGTGGGAGAACAACTCCATTTGGCTCACTAACTTCACACACCATCAGGCTTCCAAGCAGCTCTCAAGGAAACTCAGGTTTCACGCTCTATGTTTAGTGCCCTTTGAGTGCATTATCTAGGAATGAACCTGGTAGAGCTTGGTCAGCCACACAAACGAATGCTCCACATGCGGGTTTCACATGCCACCAACTCCACATTCACAGGCAACTTCAGCGCCACAGCCGTTTTCAGATAGCCCTCAATGCAAAGGCTCTAGACGCAAATATTGGTGTGAGAGCTAATTCAATCAAGGAAACACTGCATGTTGGTGAAGGGCATATTGAAGAAGGATCAGCCGAGTGGTTCTTGTGGGAGAACAACTCCATTTGGCTCACTAACTTCACACACCATCAGGCTTCCAAGCAGCTCTCAAGAAAACTCAGTTTTCACACTCTATGCTTAGTGCCCTTTGAGTGCATTATCTAGGAATGAACCTGGTAGAGCATCCCACACAAACGAATGCTCCACATGCGGGTTTCACATGCCACCAACTCCACATTCACAGGCAACTTCAGCGCCACAGCCATTTTCAGATAGCCCTCAATGCAAAGGCTCTAGACGCAAATATTGGTGTGAGAGCTAATTCAATCAAGGAAACACTGCATGTTGGTGAAGGGCATATTGAAGAAGGATCAGCCGAGTGGTTCTTGTGGGAGAACAACTCCATTTGGCTCACTAACTTCACACACCATCAGGCTTCCAAGCAGCTCTCAGGAAACTCAGTTTTCACACTCTATGCTTAGTGCCCTTTGAGTGCATTATCTAGGAATGAACCTGGTAGAGCATCCCACACAAACGAATGCTCCACATGCGGGTTTCACACACCCATGCCACCCCACCCCACTCCACATTTCACACAGGCAACTTCAGCGCCACAGCCATTTTCAGATAGCCCTCAATGCAAAGGCTCTAGACGCAAATATTGGTGTGAGAGCTAATTCAATACAAAGGAAACACTGCATGTTGGTGAAGGGCATATTGAAGAAGGATCAGCCGAGTGGTTCTTGTGGGAGAACAACTCCATTTGGCTCACTAACTTCACACCCCATCAGGCTTCCAAGCAGCTCTCAGGAAACTCAGGTTTCACGCTCTATGTTTAGTGCCCTTTGAATGCATTATCTAGGAATGAACCTGGTAGAGCTTGGTCAGCCACACAAACGAATGCTCCACATGCGGGTTTCACATGCCACCAACTCCACATTCACAGGCAACTTCAGCGCCACAGCCGTTTTCAGATAGCCCTCAATGCAAAGGCTCTAGACGCAAATATTGGTGTGAGAGCTAATTCAATCAAGGAAACACTGCATGTTGGTGAAGGGCATATTGAAGAAGGATCAGCCGAGTGGTTCTTGTGGGAGAACAACTCCATTTGGCTCACTAACTTCACACACCATCAGGCTTCCAAGCAGCTCTCAAGGAAACTCAGTTTTCACACTCTATGCTTAGTGCCCTTAGTATGGCTAGGACTGAAATGAACCTGGTAGAGCATCCCACACAAACGAATGCTCCACATGCGGGTTTCACATGCCACCAACTCCACATTCACAGGCAACTTCAGCGCCACAGCCATTTTCAGATAGCCCTCAATGCAAAGGCTCTAGACGCAAATATTGGTGTGAGAGCTAATTCAATCAAGGAAACACTGCATGTTAGTGAAGGGCATATTGAAGAAGGATCAGCCGAGTGGTTCTTGTGGGAGAACAACTCCATTTGGCTCACTAACTTCACACACCATCAGGCTTCCAAGCAGCTCTCAAGGAAACTCAGTTTTCACACTCTATGCTTAGTGCCCTTTGAGTGCATTATCTAGGAAAACACAAACGAATGCTCCACATGCGGGTTTCACATGCCACCAACTCCACATTCACAGCAACTTCAGCGCCACAGCGTTTTCAGATAGCCCTCAATGCAAAGGCTCTAGACGCAAATATTGGTGTGAGAGCTAATTCAATCAAGGAAACACTGCATGTTGGTGAAGGGCATATTGAAGAAGGATCAGCCGAGTGGTTCTTGTGGGAGAACAACTCCATTTGGCTCACTAACTTCACACACCATCAGGCTTCCAAGCAGCTCTCAAGGAAACTCAGTTTTCACACTCTATGCTTAGTGCCCTTTGTATGGCTAGGACTGAAATGAACCTGGTAGAGCATCCCACACAAACGAATGCTCCACATGCGGGTTTCACATGCCACCAACTCCACATTCACAGGCAACTTCAGCGCCACAGCCCTTTTCAGATAGCCCTCAATGCAAAGGCTCTAGAAGCAAATATTGGTGTGAGAGCTAATTCAATCAAGGAAACACTGCGTGTTTGTGAAGGGCATATTGAAGAAGGATCAGCCGAGTGGTTCTTGTGGGAGAACAACTCCATTTGA
>NW_026698652.1:0-45036 GCF_030435755.1 Ochotona princeps
TCATTTGTTTGTGTGGGATGCTCACCAAGCTGCATTTCATTCCTAGGCACTCAAAGGGCATTAAGCCTAGAGTGTGAAAACTGAGTTTCCTTGAGAGCTGCTTGGAAGCCTGATGGTGTGTGAAGTTAGTGAGCCAAATGGAGTTGTTCTCCCACAAGAACCACTCGGCTGATTCTTCTTCAATATGCGCTTCACCAACATGCAGTGTTTCCTTGATTGAATTATCTCTCACACCAATATTTGGGCCTAGAGCCTTTGCATTGAGGGCTATCTGAAAATGGCTTTGGCGCTGAAGTTGTCTGTGAATGTGGAGTTGGTGGCATGTGAAACCCGCATGTGGAGCATTGGTTTGTGTGGGATGCTCTACCAGGTTCATTCCTAGATAATGCACTCAAAGGGCATTAAGCCTAGAGTGTGAAAACTGAGTTTCCTTGAGAGCTGCTTGGAAGCCTGATGGTGTGTGAAGTTAGTGAGCCAAAATGGAGTTGTTCTCCCACAAGAACCACTCGCCTGATTCTTCTTCAATATGCGATTCACCAACATGCAGTGTTTCCTTGATTGAATTAGCTCTCACACCAATATTTGCACCTAGAGCCTTTGCATTGAGAGCTATCTGAAAATGGCTTTGGCGCTGAAGTTGTCTGTGAATGTGGAGTTGGTGGCATGTGAAACCCGCATGTGGAGCATTGGTTCGTGTGGGATGCTTTACCACCTGCATTTCATTCCTAGGCACTCAAAGGGCATTAAGCCTAGAGTGTGAAAACTGAGTTTCCTTCAGAGCTGCTTGGAAGCCTGATGGTGTGTGAAGTTAGTGAGCCAAATGGAGTTGTTCTCCCACAAGAACCACTCGCCTGATTCTTCTTCAATATGCGCTTCACCAACATGCAGTGTTTCCTTGATTGAATTAGCTCTCACACCAATATTTGCGCCTAGAGCCTTTGCATTGAGGGCTATCTGAAAATGGCTTTGGCGCTGAAGTTGTCTGTGAATGTGGAGTTGGTGGCATGTGAAACCCGCATGTGGAGCATTGGTTTGTGTGGGATGCTCTACCAGGTTCATTCCTACATAATGCACTCAAAGGGCATTCAGCCTAGAGTGTGAAAACTGAGTTTCCTTGAGAGCTGCTTGGAAGCCTGATGGTGTGTGAAGTTAGTGAGCCAAATGGAGTTGTTCTCCCACAAGAACCACTCGGCTGATTCTTCTTCAATATGCGCTTCACCAACATGCAGTGTTTCCTTGATTGAATTAGCTCTCACACCAATATTTGCACCTAGAGCCTTTGTGTTGAGGGCTATCTGAAAACGGCTTTGGCGCTGAAGTTGTCTGTGAATTTGGAGTTGGTGGCATGTGAAACCCGCATGTGGAGCATTGGTTTGTGTGGGATGCTCTACCAGGTTCATTCCTACATAATGCACTCAAAGGGCATTCAGCCTAGAGCGTGAAAACTGAGTTTCCTTGAGAGCTGCTTGGAAGCCTGATGGTGTGTGAAGTTAGTGAGCCAAATGGAGTTGTTCTCCCACAAGAACCACTCGGCTGATTCTTCTTCAATATGCGCTTCACCAACATGCAGTGTTTCCTTGATTGAATTAGCTCTCACACCAATATTTGCGCCTAGAGCCTTTGTATTGAGAGCTATCTGAAAACGGCTTTGGCACTGAAGTTGTCTGTGAATGTGGAGTTGGTGGCATGTGAAACCCGCATGTGGAGCATTGGTTTGTGTGGGATGCTCACCAAGCTGCATTTCATTCCTAGGCACTCAAAGGGCATTAAGCCTAGAGTGTGAAAACTGAGTTTCCTTGAGAGCTGCTTGGAAGCCTGATGGTGTGTGAAGTTAGTGAGCCAAATGGAGTTGTTCTCCCACAAGAACCACTCGGCTGATTCTTCTTCAATATGCGCTTCACCAACATGCAGTGTTTCCTTGATTGAATTAGCTCTCACACCAATATTTGGGCCTGGAGCCTTTGCATTGAGGGCTACCTGAAAACGGCTTTGGCGCTGAAGTTGTCTGTGAATGTGGAGTTGGTGGCATGTGAAACCCGCCTGTGTAGCATTGCTTTGTGTGATAAGCTCACCAAGCTTCATTTCAGTCCTAGGCACTCAAAGGGCATTCAGCCTAGAGTGTGAAAACTGAGTTTCCTTGAGAGCTGCTTGGAAGCCTGATGGTGTGTGAAGTTAGTGAGCCAAATGGAGTTGTTCTCCCACAAGAACCACTCGGCTGATTCTTCTTCAATATGCGCTTCACCAACATGCAGTGTTTCCTTGATTGAATTAGCTCTCACACCAATATTTGCACCTAGAGCCTTTGTATTGAGAGCTATCTGAAAACGGCTTTGGCGCTGAAGTTGCCTGTGAATGTGGAGTTGGTGGCATGTGAAACCCGCATGTGGAGCATTTGTTTGTGTGGGATGCTCACCAAGCTGCATTTCATTCCTAGGCACTCAAAGGGCATTAAGCCTAGAGTGTGAAAACTGAGTTTCCTTGAGAGCTGCTTGGAAGCCTGATGGTGTGTGAAGTTAGTGAGCCAAATGGAGTTGTTCTCCCACAAGAACCACTCGGCTGATTCTTCTTCAATATGCGCTTCACCAACATGCAGTGTTTCCTTGATTGAATTATCTCTCACACCAATATTTGGGCCTAGAGCCTTTGCATTGAGGGCTATCTGAAAATGGCTTTGGCGCTGAAGTTGTCTGTGAATGTGGAGTTGGTGGCATGTGAAACCCGCATGTGGAGCATTGGTTTGTGTGGGATGCTCTACCAGGTTCATTCCTAGATAATGCACTCAAAGGGCATTAAGCCTAGAGTGTGAAAACTGAGTTTCCTTGAGAGCTGCTTGGAAGCCTGATGGTGTGTGAAGTTAGTGAGCCAAAATGGAGTTGTTCTCCCACAAGAACCACTCGCCTGATTCTTCTTCAATATGCGATTCACCAACATGCAGTGTTTCCTTGATTGAATTAGCTCTCACACCAATATTTGCACCTAGAGCCTTTGCATTGAGAGCTATCTGAAAATGGCTTTGGCGCTGAAGTTGTCTGTGAATGTGGAGTTGGTGGCATGTGAAACCCGCATGTGGAGCATTGGTTCGTGTGGGATGCTTTACCACCTGCATTTCATTCCTAGGCACTCAAAGGGCATTAAGCCTAGAGTGTGAAAACTGAGTTTCCTTCAGAGCTGCTTGGAAGCCTGATGGTGTGTGAAGTTAGTGAGCCAAATGGAGTTGTTCTCCCACAAGAACCACTCGCCTGATTCTTCTTCAATATGCGCTTCACCAACATGCAGTGTTTCCTTGATTGAATTAGCTCTCACACCAATATTTGCGCCTAGAGCCTTTGCATTGAGGGCTATCTGAAAATGGCTTTGGCGCTGAAGTTGTCTGTGAATGTGGAGTTGGTGGCATGTGAAACCCGCATGTGGAGCATTGGTTTGTGTGGGATGCTCTACCAGGTTCATTCCTACATAATGCACTCAAAGGGCATTAAGCCTAGAGTGTGAAAACTGAGTTTCCTTGAGAGCTGCTTGGAAGCCTGATGGTGTGTGAAGTTAGTGAGCCAAATGGAGTTGTTCTCCCACAAGAACCACTCGGCTGATTCTTCTTCAATATGCGCTTCACCAACATGCAGTGTTTCCTTGATTGAATTAGCTCTCACACCAATATTTGGGCCTGGAGCCTTTGCATTGAGGGCTACCTGAAAACGGCTTTGGCGCTGAAGTTGTCTGTGAATGTGGAGTTGGTGGCATGTGAAACCCGCCTGTGTAGCATTGCTTTGTGTGATAAGCTCACCAAGCTTCATTTCAGTCCTAGGCACTCAAAGGGCATTCAGCCTAGAGTGTGAAAACTGAGTTTCCTTGAGAGCTGCTTGGAAGCCTGATGGTGTGTGAAGTTAGTGAGCCAAATGGAGTTGTTCTCCCACAAGAACCACTCGGCTGATTCTTCTTCAATATGCGCTTCACCAACATGCAGTGTTTCCTTGATTGAATTAGCTCTCACACCAATATTTGCACCTAGAGCCTTTGTATTGAGAGCTATCTGAAAACGGCTTTGGCGCTGAAGTTGCCTGTGAATGTGGAGTTGGTGGCATGTGAAACCCGCATGTGGAGCATTTGTTTGTGTGGGATGCTCACCAAGCTGCATTTCATTCCTAGGCACTCAAAGGGCATTAAGCCTAGAGTGTGAAAACTGAGTTTCCTTGAGAGCTGCTTGGAAGCCTGATGGTGTGTGAAGTTAGTGAGCCAAATGGAGTTGTTCTCCCACAAGAACCACTCGGCTGATTCTTCTTCAATATGCGCTTCACCAACATGCAGTGTTTCCTTGATTGAATTATCTCTCACACCAATATTTGGGCCTAGAGCCTTTGCATTGAGGGCTATCTGAAAATGGCTTTGGCGCTGAAGTTGTCTGTGAATGTGGAGTTGGTGGCATGTGAAACCCGCATGTGGAGCATTGGTTTGTGTGGGATGCTCTACCAGGTTCATTCCTAGATAATGCACTCAAAGGGCATTAAGCCTAGAGTGTGAAAACTGAGTTTCCTTGAGAGCTGCTTGGAAGCCTGATGGTGTGTGAAGTTAGTGAGCCAAAATGGAGTTGTTCTCCCACAAGAACCACTCGCCTGATTCTTCTTCAATATGCGATTCACCAACATGCAGTGTTTCCTTGATTGAATTAGCTCTCACACCAATATTTGCACCTAGAGCCTTTGCATTGAGAGCTATCTGAAAATGGCTTTGGCGCTGAAGTTGTCTGTGAATGTGGAGTTGGTGGCATGTGAAACCCGCATGTGGAGCATTGGTTCGTGTGGGATGCTTTACCACCTGCATTTCATTCCTAGGCACTCAAAGGGCATTAAGCCTAGAGTGTGAAAACTGAGTTTCCTTCAGAGCTGCTTGGAAGCCTGATGGTGTGTGAAGTTAGTGAGCCAAATGGAGTTGTTCTCCCACAAGAACCACTCGCCTGATTCTTCTTCAATATGCGCTTCACCAACATGCAGTGTTTCCTTGATTGAATTAGCTCTCACACCAATATTTGCGCCTAGAGCCTTTGCATTGAGGGCTATCTGAAAATGGCTTTGGCGCTGAAGTTGTCTGTGAATGTGGAGTTGGTGGCATGTGAAACCCGCATGTGGAGCATTGGTTTGTGTGGGATGCTCTACCAGGTTCATTCCTACATAATGCACTCAAAGGGCATTAAGCCTAGAGTGTGAAAACTGAGTTTCCTTGAGAGCTGCTTGGAAGCCTGATGGTGTGTGAAGTTAGTGAGCCAAATGGAGTTGTTCTCCCACAAGAACCACTCGGCTGATTCTTCTTCAATATGCGCTTCACCAACATGCAGTGTTTCCTTGATTGAATTAGCTCTCACACCAATATTTGGGCCTGGAGCCTTTGCATTGAGGGCTACCTGAAAACGGCTTTGGCGCTGAAGTTGTCTGTGAATGTGGAGTTGGTGGCATGTGAAACCCGCATGTGGAGCATTGCTTTGTGTGATAAGCTCACCAAGCTTCATTTCATTCCTAGGCACTCAAAGGGCATTAAGCCTAGAGTGTGAAAACTGAGTTTCCTTGAGAGCTGCTTGGAAGCCTGATGGTGTGTGAAGTTAGTGAGCCAAATGGAGTTGTTCTCCCACAAGAACCACTCGGCTGATTCTTCTTCAATATGCGCTTCACCAACATGCAGTGTTTCCTTGATTGAATTAGCTCTCACACCAATATTTGCACCTAGAGCCTTTGTGTTGAGGGCTATCTGAAAACGGCTTTGGCGCTGAAGTTGTCTGTGAATGTGGAGTTGGTGGCATGTGAAACCCGCATGTGGAGCATTGGTTTGTGTGGGATGCTCTACCAGGTTCATTCCTAGATAATGCACTCAAAGGGCATTAAGCCTAGAGTGTGAAAACTGAGTTTCCTTGAGAGCTGCTTGGAAGCCTGATGGTGTGTGAAGTTAGTGAGCCAAAATGGAGTTGTTCTCCCACAAGAACCACTCGCCTGATTCTTCTTCAATATGCGCTTCACCAACATGCAGTGTTTCCTTGATTGAATTAGCTCTCACACCAATATTTGGGCCTAGAGCCTTTGCATTGAGGGCTATCTGAAAATGGCTTTGGGGCTGAAGTTGTCTGTGAATGTGGAGTTGGTGGCATGTGAAACCCGCATGTGGAGCATTGGTTCGTGTGGGATGCTCTACCACCTGCATTTCAGTCCTAGGCACTCAAAGGGCATTAAGCCTAGAGTGTGAAAACTGAGTTTCCTTGAGAGCTGCTTGGAAGCCTGATGGTGTGTGAAGTTAGTGAGCCAAATGGAGTTGTTCTCCCACAAGAACCACTCGGCTGATTCTTCTTCAATATGCGCTTCACCAACATGCAGTGTTTCCTTGATTGAATTAGCTCTCACACCAATATTTGCGCCTAGAGCCTTTGCATTGAGGGCTATCTGAAAATGGCTTTGGCGCTGAAGTTGTCTTTGTATGTGGAGTTGGTGGCATGTGAAACCCGCATGTGGAGCATTGGTTTGTGTGGGATGCTCTACCAGGTTCATTCCTACATAATGCACTCAAAGGGCATTAAGCCTAGAGTGTGAAAACTGAGTTTCCTTGAGAGCTGCTTGGAAGCCTGATGGTGTGTGACGTTAGTGAGCCAAATGGAGTTGTTCTCCCACAAGAACCACTCGGCTGATTCTTCTTCAATATGCGCTTCACCAACATGCAGTGTTTCCTTGATTGAATTACCTCTCACACCAATATTTGCGCATAGAGCCTTTGTATTGAGAGCTATCTGAAAATGGCTTTGGCGCTGAAGTTGTCTGTGAATGTGGAGTTGGTGGCATGTGAAACCCGCCTGTGGAGCATTTGTTTGTGTGGGAATCTCACCAAGCTTCATTTCAGTCCTACATAATGCACTCAAAGGGCATTAAGCCTAGAGTGTGAAAACTGAGTTTCCTTGAGAGCTGCTTGGAAGCCTGATGGTGTGTGAAGTTAGTGAGCCAAATGGAGTTGTTCTCCCACAAGAACCACTCGGCTGATTCTTCTTCAATATGCGCTTCACCAACATGCAGTGTTTCCTTGATTGAATTAGCTCTCACACCGATATTTGCGCCTAGAGTCTTTGCATTGAGGGCTATCTGAAAATGGCTTTGGCGCTGAAGTTGTCTGTGAATGTGGAGTTGGTGGCATGTGAAACCCGCATGTGGAGCATTGGTTTGTGTGGGATGCTCTACCAGGTTCATTCCTAGATAATGCACTCAAAGGGCATTAAGCCTAGAGTGTGAAAACTGAGTTTCCTTGAGAGCTGCTTGGAAGCCTGATGGTGTGTGAAGTTAGTGAGCCAAATGGAGTTGTTCTCCCACAAGAACCACTCGGCTGATTCTTCTTCAATATGCGCTTCACCAACATGCAGTGTTTCCTTGATTGAATTAGCTCTCACACCAATATTTTCGCCTAGAGCCTTTGCATTGAGGGCTATCTGAAAATGGCTTTGGCGCTGAAGTTGTCTGTGAATGTGGAGTTGGTGGCATGTGAAACCCGCATGTGGAGCATTGGTTCGTGTGGGATGCTCTACCACCTGCATTTCAGTCCTAGGCACTCAAAGGGCATTAAGCCTAGAGTGTGAAAACTGAGTTTCCTTGAGAGCTGCTTGGAAGCCTGATGGTGTGTGAAGTTAGTGAGCCAAATGGAGTTGTTCTCCCACAAGAACCACTCGGCTGATTCTTCTTCAATATGCGCTTCACCAACATGCAGTGTTTCCTTGATTGAATTAGCTCTCACACCAATATTTGGGCCTAGAGCCTTTGCATTGAGGGCTATCTGAAAATGGCTTTGGCGCTGAAGTTGTCTGTGAATGTGGAGTTGGTGGCATGTGAAACCCGCCTGTGGGGCATTGCTTTGTGTGATAAGCTCACCAAGCTTCATTTCAGTCCTAGGCACTCAAAGGGCATTAAGCCTAGAGTGTGAAAACTGAGTTTCCTTGAGAGCTGCTTGGAAGCCTGATGGTGTGTGAAGTTAGTGAGCCAAATGGAGTTGTTCTCCCACAAGAACCACTCGGCTGATTCTTCTTCAATATGCGCTTCACCAACATGCAGTGTTTCCTTGATTGAATTAGCTCTCACACCAATATTTGGGCCTAGAGCCTTTGCATTGAGGGCTATCTGAAAACAGCTTTGGCGCTGAAGTTGTCTGTGAATGTGGAGTTGGTGGCAGGTGAAACCCGCATGTGGAGCATTGGTTTGTGTGGGATGCTCTACCAGGTTCATTCCTACATAATGCACTCAAAGGGCATTAAGCCTAGAGTGTGAAAACTGAGTTTCCTTGAGAGCTGCTTGGAAGCCTGATGGTGTGTGAAGTTAGTGAGCCAAATGGAGTTGTTCTCCCACAAGAACCACTCGCCTGATTCTTCTTCAATATGCGCTTCACCAACATGCAGTGTTTCCTTGATTGAATTAGCTCTCACACCAATATTTGGGCCTAGAGCCTTTGCATTGAGGGCTACCTGAAAACGGCTTTGGCGCTGAAGTTGTCTGTGAATGTGGAGTTGGTGGCATGTGAAACCCGCATGTGGAGCATTGGTTTGTGTGGGATGCTCTACCAGGTTCATTCCTACATAATGCACTCAAAGGGCATTAAGCCTAGAGCGTGAAAACTGAGTTTCCTTGAGAGCTGCTTGGAAGCCTGATGGTGTGTGAAGTTAGTGAGCCAAATGGAGTTGTTCTCCCACAAGAACCACTCGGCTGATTCTTCTTCAATATGCGCTTCACCAACATGCAGTGTTTCCTTGATTGAATTAGCTCTCACACCACTATTTGCACCTAGAGCCTTTGCATTGAGGGCTACCTGAAAATGGCTTTGGCGCTGAAGTTGTCTGTGAATGTGGAGTTGGTGGCATGTGAAACCCGCATGTGGAGCATTGGTTTGTGTGGGATGCTCTACCAGGTTCATTCCTAGATAATGCACTCAAAGGGCATTAAGCCTAGAGTGTGAAAACTGAGTTTCCTTGAGAGCTGCATGGAAGCCTGATGGTGTGTGAAGTTAGTGAGCCAAAATGGAGTTGTTCTCCCACAAGAACCACTCGGCTGATTCTTCTTCAATATGCCCTTCACCAACATGCAGTGTTTCCTTGATTGAATTAGCTCTCACACCAATATTTGGGCCTAGAGCCTTTGCATTGAGGGCTATCTGAAAATGGCTTTGGCGCTGAAGTTGTCTGTGAATGTGGAGTTGGTGGCATGTGAAACCCGCATGTGGAGCATTGGTTCGTGTGGGATGCTCTACCACCTGCATTTCATTCCTAGGCACTCAAAGGGCATTAAGCCTAGAGTGTGAAAACTGAGTTTCCTTGAGAGCTGCTTGGAAGCCTGATGGTGTGTGAAGTTAGTGAGCCAAATGGAGTTGTTCTCCCACAAGAACCACTCGGCTGATTCTTCTTCAATATGCGCTTCACCAACATGCAGTGTTTCCTTGATTGAATTAGCTCTCACACCAATATTTGCGCCTAGAGCCTTTGCATTGAGGGCTATCTGAAAATGGCTTTGGCGCTGAAGTTGTCTGTGAATGTGGAGTTGGTGGCATGTGAAACCCGCATGTGGAGCATTGGTTTGTGTGGAATGCTCTACCATGTTCATTCCTACCTAATGCACTCAAAGGGCATTAAGCCTAGAGTGTGAAAACTGACTTTCCTTGAGAGCTGCTTGGAAGCCTGATGGTGTGTGAAGTTAGTGAGCCAAATGGAGTTGTTCTCCCACAAGAACCACTCGGCTGATTCTTCTTCAATATGCGCTTCACCAACATGCAGTGTTTCCTTGATTGAATTAGCTCTCACACCAATATTTTCGCCTAGAGCCTTTGCATTGAGGGCTATCTGAAAATGGCTTTGGCGCTGAAGTTGTCTGTGAATGTGGAGTTGGTGGCATGTGAAACCCGCATGTGGAGCATTGGTTCGTGTGGGATGCTCTACCACCTGCATTTCAGTCCTAGGCACTCAAAGGGCATTAAGCCTAGAGTGTGAAAACTGAGTTTCCTTGAGAGCTGCTTGGAAGCCTGATGGTGTGTGAAGTTAGTGAGCCAAATGGAGTTGTTCTCCCACAAGAACCACTCGCCTGATTCTTCTTCAATATGCGCTTCACCAACATGCAGTGTTTCCTTGATTGAATTAGCTCTCACACCAATATTTGGGCCTAGAGCCTTTGCATTGAGGGCTACCTGAAAACGGCTTTGGCGCTGAAGTTGTCTGTGAATGTGGAGTTGGTGGCATGTGAAACCCGCATGTGGAGCATTGGTTTGTGTGGGATGCTCTACCAGGTTCATTCCTACATAATGCACTCAAAGGACATTAAGCCTAGAGTGTGAAAACTGAGTTTCCTTGAGAGCTGCTTGGAAGCCTGATGGTGTGTGAAGTTAGTGAGCCAAATCGAGGTGTTCTCCCACAAGAACCACTCGCCTGATTCTTCTTCAATATGCGCTTCACCAACATGCAGTGTTTCCTTGATTGAATTAGCTCTCACACCAATATTTGGGCCTAGAGCCTTTGTATTGAGGGCTATCTGAAAATGGCTTTGGCGCTGAAGTTGTCTGTGAATGTGGAGTTGGTGGCATGTGAAACCCGCATGTGGAGCATTGGTTTGTGTGGGATGCTCACCAAGCTTCATTTCATTCCTAGGCACTCAAAGGGCATTAAGCCTAGAGTGTGAAAACTGAGTTTCCTTGAGAGCTGCTTGGAAGCCTGATGGTGTGTGAAGTTAGTGAGCCAAATGGAGTTGTTCTCCCACCAGAACCACTCGGCTGATTCTTCTTCAATATGCGCTTCACCAACATGCAGTGTTTCCTTGATTGAATTAGCTCTCACACCAATATTTGGGCCTAGAGCCTTTGCATTGAGGGCTACCTGAAAATGGCTTTGGCGCTGAAGTTGTCTGTGAATGTGGAGTTGGTGGCATGTGAAACCCGCATGTGGAGCATTGGTTTGTGTGGGATGCTCTACCAGGTTCATTCCTACCTAATGCACTCAAAGGGCATTAAGCCTAGAGTGTGAAAACTGAGTTTCCTTGAGAGCTGCATGGAAGCCTGATGGTGTGTGAAGTTAGTGAGCCAAATGGAGTTGTTCTCCCACAAGAACCACTCGGCTGATTCTTCTTCAATATGTGCTTCACCAACATGCAGTGTTTCCTTGATTGAATTAGCTCTCACACCAATATTTGGGCCTAGAGCCTTTGCATTGAGGGCTATCTGAAAATGGCTTTGGCGCTGAAGTTGTCTGTGAATGTGGAGTTGGTGGCATGTGAAACCCGCATGTGGAGCATTGGTTCGTGTGGGATGCTCTACCACCTGCATTTCATTCCTAGGCACTCAAAGGGCATTAAGCCTAGAGTGTGAAAACTGAGTTTCCTTGAGAGCTGCTTGGAAGCCTGATGGTGTGTGAAGTTAGTGAGCCAAATGGAGTTGTTCTCCCACAAGAACCACTCGCCTGATTCTTCTTCAATATGCGCTTCACCAACATGCAGTGTTTCCTTGATTGAATTAGCTCTCACACCAATATTTGGGCCTAGAGCCTTTGCATTGAGGGCTACCTGAAAACGGCTTTGGCGCTGAAGTTGTCTGTGAATGTGGAGTTGGTGGCATGTGAAACCCGCATGTGGAGCATTGGTTTGTGTGGGATGCTCTACCAGGTTCATTCCTACATAATGCACTCAAAGGGCATTAAGCCTAGAGTGTGAAAACTGAGTTTCCTTGAGAGCTGCATGGAAGCCTGATGGTGTGTGAAGTTAGTGAGCCAAAATGGAGTTGTTCTCCCACAAGAACCACTCGGCTGATTCTTCTTCAATATGCGCTTCACCAACATGCAGTGTTTCCTTGATTGAATTAGCTCTCACACCAATATTTGGGCCTAGAGCCTTTGCATTGAGGGCTATCTGAAAATGGCTTTGGCGCTGAAGTTGTCTGTGAATGTGGAGTTGGTGGCATGTGAAACCCGCCTGTGGAGCATTTGTTTATGTGGGAATCTCACCAAGCTTCATTTCATTCCTAGGCACTCAAAGGGCATTAAGCCTAGAGTGTGAAAACTGAGTTTCCTTGAGAGCTGCTTGGAAGCCTGATGGTGTGTGAAGTTAGTGAGCCAAATGGAGTTGTTCTCCCACAAGAACCACTCGCCTGATTCTTCTTCAATATGCGCTTCACCAACATGCAGTGTTTCCTTGATTGAATTAGCTCTCACACCAATATTTGCACCTAGAGCCTTTGCATTGAGGGCTACCTGAAAATGGCTTTGGCGCTGAAGTTGTCTGTGAATGTGGAGTTGGTGGCATGTGAAACCCGCATGTGGAGCATTGGTTTGTGTGGGATGCTCTACCAGGTTCATTCCTAGATAATGCACTCAAAGGGCATTAAGAGTAGAGTGTGAAAACTGAGTTTCCTTGAGAGCTGCATGGAAGCCTGATGGTGTGTGAAGTTAGTGAGCCAAAATGGAGTTGTTCTCCCACAAGAACCACTCGGCTGATTCTTCTTCAATATGCGCTTCACCAACATGCAGTGTTTCCTTGATTGAATTAGCTCTCACACCAATATTTGGGCCTAGAGCCTTTGCATTGAGGGCTATCTGAAAATGGCTTTGGCGCTGAAGTTGTCTGTGAATGTGGAGTTGGTGGCATGTGAAACCCGCATGTGGAGCATTGCTTCGTGTGGGATGCTCTACCACCTGCATTTCAGTCCTAGGCACTCAAAGGGCATTAAGCCTAGAGTGTGAAAACTGAGTTTCCTTGAGAGCTGCTTGGAAGCCTGATGGTGTGTGAAGTTAGTGAGCCAAATGGAGTTGTTCTCCCACAAGAACCACTCGCCTGATTCTTCTTCAATATGCGCTTCACCAACATGCAGTGTTTCCTTGATTGAATTAGCTCTCACACCAATATTTGCACCTAGAGCCTTTGCATTGAGGGCTACCTGAAAATGGCTTTGGCGCTGAAGTTGTCTGTGAATGTGGAGTTGGTGGCATGTGAAACCCGCATGTGGAGCATTGGTTTGTGTGGGATGCTCTACCAGGTTCATTCCTAGATAATGCACTCAAAGGGCATTAAGAGTAGAGTGTGAAAACTGAGTTTCCTTGAGAGCTGCATGGAAGCCTGATGGTGTGTGAAGTTAGTGAGCCAAAATGGAGTTGTTCTCCCACAAGAACCACTCGGCTGATTCTTCTTCAATATGCGCTTCACCAACATGCAGTGTTTCCTTGATTGAATTAGCTCTCACACCAATATTTGCACCTAGAGCCTTTGCATTGAGGGCTATCTGAAAATGGCTTTGGCGCTGAAGTTGTCTGTGAATGTGGAGTTGGTGGCATGTGAAACCCGCATGTGGAGCATTGGTTCATGTGGGATGCTCTACCACCTGCATTTCAGTCCTAGGCACTCAAAGGGCATTAAGCCTAGAGTGTGAAAACTGAGTTTCCTTGAGAGCTGCTTGGAAGCCTGATGGTGTGTGAAGTTAGTGAGCCAAATGGAGTTGTTCTCCCACAAGAACCACTCGGCTGATTCTTCTTCAATATGCGCTTCACCAACATGCAGTGTTTCCTTGATTGAATTAGCTCTCACACCGATATTTGCGCCTAGAGTCTTTGCATTGAGGGCTATCTGAAAATGGCTTTGGCGCTGAAGTTGTCTGTGAATGTGGAGTTGGTGGCATGTGAAACCCGCATGTGGAGCATTGGTTTGTGTGGGATGCTCTACCAGGTTCATTCCTAGATAATGCACTCAAAGGGCATTAAGCCTAGAGTGTGAAAACTGAGTTTCCTTGAGAGCTGCATGGAAGCCTGATGGTGTGTGAAGTTAGTGAGCCAAATGGAGTTGTTCTCCCACAAGAACCACTCGGCTGATTCTTCTTCAATATGCGCTTCACCAACATGCAGTGTTTCCTTGATTGAATTAGCTCTCACACCAATATTTTCGCCTAGAGCCTTTGCATTGAGGGCTATCTGAAAATGGCTTTGGCGCTGAAGTTGTCTGTGAATGTGGAGTTGGTGGCATGTGAAACCCGCATGTGGAGCATTGGTTCGTGTGGGATGCTCTACCACCTGCATTTCAGTCCTAGGCACTCAAAGGGCATTAAGCCTAGAGTGTGAAAACTGAGTTTCCTTGAGAGCTGCTTGGAAGCCTGATGGTGTGTGAAGTTAGTGAGCCAAATGGAGTTGTTCTCCCACAAGAACCACTCGGCTGATTCTTCTTCAATATGCGCTTCACCAACATGCAGTGTTTCCTTGATTGAATTAGCTCTCACACCAATATTTGGGCCTAGAGCCTTTGCATTGAGGGCTACCTGAAAACGGCTTTGGCGCTGAAGTTGTCTGTGAATGTGGAGTTGGTGGCATGTGAAACCCGCATGTGGAGCATTGGTTTGTGTGGGATGCTCTACCAGGTTCATTCCTACATAATGCACTCAAAGGGCATTAAGCCTAGAGTGTGAAAACTGAGTTTCCTTGAGAGCTGCATGGAAGCCTGATGGTGTGTGAAGTTAGTGAGCCAAATCGAGGTGTTCTCCCACAAGAACCACTCGGCTGATTCTTCTTCAATATGCGCTTCACCAACATGCAGTGTTTCCTTGATTGAATTAGCTCTCACACCAATATTTGCGCATAGAGCCTTTGTGTTGAGGGCTATCTGAAAACGGCTTTGGCGCTGAAGTTGCCTGTGAATGTGGAGTTGGTGGCATGTGAAACCCGCATGTGGAGCATTGGTTTGTGTGGGATGCTCTATCAGGTTCATTCCTACATAATGCACTCAAAGGGCATTAAGCCTAGAGCGTGAAAACTGAGTTTCCTTGAGAGCTGCTTGGAAGCCTGATGGTGTGTGAAGTTAGTGAGCCAAATGGAGTTGTTCTCCCACAAGAACCACTCGGCTGATTCTTCTTCAATATGCGCTTCACCAACATGCAGTGTTTCCTTGATTGAATTAGCTCTCACACCAATATTTGCGCATAGAGCCTTTGTATTGAGAGCTATCTGAAAACGGCTTTGGCGCTGAAGTTGTCTGTGAATGTGGAGTTGGTGGCATGTGAAACCCGCATGTGGAGCATTGGTTTGTGTGGGATGCTCACCAAGCTTCATTTCATTCCTATGCACTCAAAGGGCATTAAGCCTAGAGTGTGAAAACTGACTTTCCTTGAGAGCTGCTTGGAAGCCTGATGGTGTGTGAAGTTAGTGAGCCAAATGGAGTTGTTCTCCCACAAGAACCACTCGGCTGATTCTTCTTCAATATGCGCTTCACCAACATGCAGTGTTTCCTTGATTGAATTAGCTCTCACACCAATATTTGCACCTAGAGCCTTTGCATTGAGGGCTATCTGAAAATGGCTTTGGCGCTGAAGTTGTCTGTGAATGTGGAGTTGGTGGCATGTGAAACCCGCATGTGGAGCATTGGTTTGTGTGGGATGCTCTACCAGGTTCATTCCTACATAATGCACTCAAAGGGCATTAAGCCTAGAGTGTGAAAACTGAGTTTCCTTGAGAGCTGCATGGAAGCCTGATGGTGTGTGAAGTTATTGAGCCAAATGGAGTTGTTCTCCCACAAGAACCACTCGGCTGATTCTTCTTCAATATGCGCTTCACCAACATGCAGTGTTTCCTTGATTGAATTAGCTCTCACACCAATATTTGCGCCTGGAGCCTTTGCATTGAGGGCTACCTGAAAACGGCTTTGGCGCTGAAGTTGTCTGTGAATGTGGAGTTGGTGGCATGTGAAACCCGCATGTGGAGCATTGGTTCGTGTGGGATGCTCTACCACGTGCATTTCATTCCTAGGCACTCAAAGGGCATTAAGCCTAGAGTGTGAAAACTGAGTTTCCTTGAGAGCTGCTTGGAAGCCTGATGGTGTGTGAAGTTAGTGAGCCAAATGGAGTTGTTCTCCCACAAGAACCACTCGCCTGATTCTTCTTCAATATGCGCTTCACCAACATGCAGTGTTTCCTTGATTGAATTAGCTCTCACACCAATATTTGGGCCTAGAGCCTTTGCATTGAGGGCTACCTGAAAATGGCTTTGGCGCTGAAGTTGTCTGTGAATGTGGAGTTGGTGGCATGTGAAACCCGCCTGTGGAGCATTGCTTTGTGTGATAAGCTCACCAAGCTTCATTTCAGTCCTAGGCACTCAAAGGGCATTAAGCCTAGAGTGTGAAAACTGAGTTTCCTTGAGAGCTGCTTGGAAGCCTGATGGTGTGTGAAGTTAGTGAGCCAAATGGAGTTGTTCTCCCACAAGAACCACTCGGCTGATTCTTCTTCAATATGCGCTTCACCAACATGCAGTGTTTCCTTGATTGAATTATCTCTCACACCAATATTTGGGCCTAGAGCCTTTGCATTGAGGGCTATCTGAAAATGGCTTTGGCGCTGAAGTTGTCTGTGAATGTGGAGTTGGTGGCATGTGAAACCCGCATGTGGAGCATTGGTTTGTGTGGGATGCTCTACCAGGTTCATTCCTACATAATGCACTCAAAGGGCATTAAGCCTAGAGTGTGAAAACTGAGTTTCCTTGAGAGCTGCTTGGAAGCCTGATGGTGTGTGAAGTTAGTGAGCCAAATGGAGTTGTTCTTCCACTAGAACCACTCGCCTGATTCTTCTTCAATATGCGCTTCACCAACATGCAGTGTTTCCTTGATTGAATTAGCTCTCACACCAATATTTGCGCCTAGAGCCTTTGTATTGAGAGCTATCTGAAAACGGCTTTGGCGCTGAAGTTGTCTGTGAATGTGGAGTTGGTGGCATGTGAAACCCGCCTGTGGAGCATTTGTTTATGTGGGAATCTCACCAAGCTTCATTTCAGTCCTAGGCACTCAAAGGGCATTAAGCCTAGAGTGTGAAAACTGAGTTTCCTTGAGAGCTGCTTGGAAGCCTGATGGTGTGTGAAGTTAGTGAGCCAAATGGAGTTGTTCTCCCACAAGAACCACTCGCCTGATTCTTCTTCAATATGCGCTTCACCAACATGCAGTGTTTCCTTGATTGAATTAGCTCTCACACCAATATTTGCACCTAGAGCCTTTGCATTGAGGGCTACCTGAAAATGGCTTTGGCGCTGAAGTTGTCTGTGAATGTGGAGTTGGTGGCATGTGAAACCCGCATGTGGAGCATTGGTTTGTGTGGGATGCTCTACCAGGTTCATTCCTAGATAATGCACTCAAAGGGCATTAAGAGTAGAGTGTGAAAACTGAGTTTCCTTGAGAGCTGCATGGAAGCCTGATGGTGTGTGAAGTTAGTGAGCCAAAATGGAGTTGTTCTCCCACAAGAACCACTCGGCTGATTCTTCTTCAATATGCGCTTCACCAACATGCAGTGTTTCCTTGATTGAATTAGCTCTCACACCAATATTTGGGCCTAGAGCCTTTGCATTGAGGGCTATCTGAAAATGGCTTTGGCGCTGAAGTTGTCTGTGAATGTGGAGTTCGTGGCATGTGAAACCCGCATGTGGAGCATTGCTTCGTGTGGGATGCTCTACCACCTGCATTTCAGTCCTAGGCACTCAAAGGGCATTAAGCCTAGAGTGTGAAAACTGAGTTTCCTTGAGAGCTGCTTGGAAGCCTGATGGTGTGTGAAGTTAGTGAGCCAAATGGAGTTGTTCTCCCACAAGAACCACTCGGCTGATTCTTCTTCAATATGCGCTTCACCAACATGCAGTGTTTCCTTGATTGAATTAGCTCTCACACCGATATTTGCACCTAGAGCCTTTGCATTGAGGGCTACCTGAAAATGGCTTTGGCGCTGAAGTTGTCTGTGAATGTGGAGTTGGTGGCATGTGAAACCCGCATGTGGAGCATTGGTTTGTGTGGGATGCTCTACCAGGTTCATTCCTACATAATGCACTCAAAGGGCATTAAGCCTAGAGTGTGAAAACTGAGTTTCCTTGAGAGCTGCATGGAAGCCTGATGGTGTGTGAAGTTAGTGAGCCAAATGGAGTTGTTCTCCCACAAGAACCACTCGCCTGATTCTTCTTCAATATGCGCTTCACCAACATGCAGTGTTTCCTTGATTGAATTAGCTCTCACACCAATATTTGGGCCTAGAGCCTTTGCATTGAAGGCTACCTGAAAACGGCTTTGGCGCTGAAGTTGTCTGTGAATGTGGAGTTGGTGGCATGTGAAACCCGCATGTGGAGCATTGGTTTGTGTGGGATGCTCTACCAGGTTCATTCCTACATAATGCACTCAAAGGGCATTAAGCCTAGAGTGTGAAAACTGAGTTTCCTTGAGAGCTGCATGGAAGCCTGATGGTGTGTGAAGTTAGTGAGCCAAATCGAGGTGTTCTCCCACAAGAACCACTCGGCTGATTCTTCTTCAATATGCGCTTCACCAACATGCAGTGTTTCCTTGATTGAATTAGCTCTCACACCAATATTTGCGCATAGAGCCTTTGTGTTGAGGGCTATCTGAAAACGGCTTTGGCGCTGAAGTTGCCTGTGAATGTGGAGTTGGTGGCATGTGAAACCCGCATGTGGAGCATTGGTTTGTGTGGGATGCTCTATCAGGTTCATTCCTACATAATGCACTCAAAGGGCATTAAGCCTAGAGCGTGAAAACTGAGTTTCCTTGAGAGCTGCTTGGAAGCCTGATGGTGTGTGAAGTTAGTGAGCCAAATGGAGTTGTTCTTCCACTAGAACCACTCGCCTGATTCTTCTTCAATATGCGCTTCACCAACATGCAGTGTTTCCTTGATTGAATTAGCTCTCACACCAATATTTGCGCCTAGAGCCTTTGTATTGAGAGCTATCTGAAAACGGCTTTGGCGCTGAAGTTGTCTGTGAATGTGGAGTTGGTGGCATGTGAAACCCGCCTGTGAAGCATTTGTTTATGTGGGAATCTCACCAAGCTTCATTTCAGTCCTAGGCACTCAAAGGGCATTAAGCCTAGAGTGTGAAAACTGAGTTTCCTTGAGAGCTGCTTGGAAGCCTGATGGTGTGTGAAGTTAGTGAGCCAAATGGAGTTGTTCTCCCACAAGAACCACTCGCCTGATTCTTCTTCAATATGCGCTTCACCAACATGCAGTGTTTCCTTGATTGAATTAGCTCTCACACCAATATTTGCACCTAGAGCCTTTGCATTGAGGGCTATCTGAAAATGGCTTTGGCGCTGAAGTTGTCTGTGAATGTGGAGTTGGTGGCATGTGAAACCCGCATGTGGAGCATTGGTTTGTGTGGGATGCTCTACCAGGTTCATTCCTAGATAATGCACTCAAAGGGCATTAAGAGTAGAGTGTGAAAACTGAGTTTCCTTGAGAGCTGCATGGAAGCCTGATGGTGTGTGAAGTTAGTGAGCCAAAATGGAGTTGTTCTCCCACAAGAACCACTCGGCTGATTCTTCTTCAATATGCGCTTCACCAACATGCAGTGTTTCCTTGATTGAATTAGCTCTCACACCAATATTTGGGCCTAGAGCCTTTGCATTGAGGGCTATCTGAAAATGGCTTTGGCGCTGAAGTTGTCTGTGAATGTGGAGTTGGTGGCATGTGAAACCCGCATGTGGAGCATTGCTTCGTGTGGGATGCTCTACCACCTGCATTTCAGTCCTAGGCACTCAAAGGGCATTAAGCCTAGAGTGTGAAAACTGAGTTTCCTTGAGAGCTGCATGGAAGCCTGATGGTGTGTGAAGTTAGTGAGCCAAATGGAGTTGTTCTCCCACAAGAACCACTCGGCTGATTCTTCTTCAATATGCGCTTCACCAACATGCAGTGTTTCCTTGATTGAATTAGCTCTCACACCGATATTTGTGCCTAGAGTCTTTGCATTGAGGGCTATCTGAAAATGGCTTTGGCGCTGAAGTTGTCTGTGAATGTGGAGTTGGTGGCATGTGAAACCCGCATGTGGAGCATTGGTTTGTGTGGGATGCTCTACCAGGTTCATTCCTACATAATGCACTCAAAGGGCATTAAGCCTAGAGTGTGAAAACTGAGTTTCCTTGAGAGCTGCATGGAAGCCTGATGGTGTGTGAAGTTAGTGAGCCAAATGGAGCTGTTCTCCCACAAGAACCACTCGGCTGATTCTTCTTCAATATGCGCTTCACCAACATGCAGTGTTTCCTTGATTGAATTAGCTCTCACACCAATATTTTCGCCTAGAGCCTTTGCATTGAGGGCTATCTGAAAATGGCTTTGGCGCTGAAGTTGTCTGTGAATGTGGAGTTGGTGGCATGTGAAACCCGCATGTGGAGCATTGGTTCGTGTGGGATGCTCTACCACCTGCATTTCAGTCCTAGGCACTCAAAGGGCATTAAGCCTAGAGTGTGAAAACTGAGTTTCCTTGAGAGCTGCATGGAAGCCTGATGGTGTGTGAAGTTAGTGAGCCAAATGGAGTTGTTCTCCCACAAGAACCACTCGCCTGATTCTTCTTCAATATGCGCTTCACCAACATGCAGTGTTTCCTTGATTGAATTAGCTCTCACACCAATATTTGGGCCTAGAGCCTTTGCATTGAGGGCTACCTGAAAACGGCTTTGGCGCTGAAGTTGTCTGTGAATGTGGAGTTGGTGGCATGTGAAACCCGCATGTGGAGCATTGGTTTGTGTGGGATGCTCTACCAGGTTCATTCCTACATAATGCACTCAAAGGGCATTAAGCCTAGAGTGTGAAAACTGAGTTTCCTTGAGAGCTGCATGGAAGCCTGATGGTGTGTGAAGTTAGTGAGCCAAATCGAGGTGTTCTCCCACAAGAACCACTCGGCTGATTCTTCTTCAATATGCGCTTCACCAACATGCAGTGTTTCCTTGATTGAATTAGCTCTCACACCAATATTTGCGCATAGAGCCTTTGTGTTGAGGGCTATCTGAGAACGGCTTTGGCGCTGAAGTTGCCTGTGAATGTGGAGTTGGTGGCATGTGAAACCCGCATGTGGAGCATTGGTTTGTGTGGGATGCTCTATCAGGTTCATTCCTACATAATGCACTCAAAGGGCATTAAGCCTAGAGCGTGAAAACTGAGTTTCCTTGAGAGCTGCTTGGAAGCCTGATGGTGTGTGAAGTTAGTGAGCCAAATGGAGTTGTTCTCCCACAAGAACCACTCGCCTGATTCTTCTTCAATATGCGCTTCACCAACATGCAGTGTTTCCTTGATTGAATTAGCTCTCACACCAATATTTGCGCCTAGAGCCTTTGTATTGAGAGCTATCTGAAAACGGCTTTGGCGCTGAAGTTGTCTGTGAATGTGGAGTTTGTGGCATGTGAAACCTGCCTGTGGAGCATTGGTTTGTGTGGGATGCTCACCAAGCTTCATTTCATTCCTATGCACTCAAAGGGCATTAAGCCTAGAGTGTGAAAACTGACTTTCCTTGAGAGCTGCTTGGAAGCCTGATGGTGTGTGAAGTTAGTGAGCCAAATGGAGTTGTTCTCCCACAAGAACCACTCGGCTGATTCTTCTTCAATATGCGCTTCACCAACATGCAGTGTTTCCTTGATTGAATTAGCTCTCACACCAATATTTGCACCTAGAGCCTTTGCATTGAGGGCTATCTGAAAATGGCTTTGGCGCTGAAGTTGTCTGTGAATGTGGAGTTGGTGGCATGTGAAACCCGCATGTGGAGCATTGGTTTGTGTGGGATGCTCTACCAGGTTCATTCCTACATAATGCACTCAAAGGGCATTAAGCCTAGAGTGTGAAAACTGAGTTTCCTTGAGAGCTGCATGGAAGCCTGATGGTGTGTGAAGTTATTGAGCCAAAATGGAGTTGTTCTCCCACAAGAACCACTCGCCTGATTCTTCTTCAATATGCGCTTCACCAACATGCAGTGTTTCCTTGATTGAATTAGCTCTCACACCAATATTTGCACCTAGAGCCTTTGCATTGAGGGCTATCTGAAAATGGCTTTGGCGCTGAAGTTGTCTGTGAATGTGGAGTTGGTGGCATGTGAAACCCGCATGTGGAGCATTGGTTCGTGTGGGATGCTCTACCACCTGCATTTCAGTCCTAGGCACTCAAAGGGCATTAAGCCTAGAGTGTGAAAACTGAGTTTCCTTGAGAGCTGCTTGGAAGCCTGATGGTGTGTGAAGTTAGTGAGCCAAATGGAGTTGTTCTCCCACAAGAACCACTCGGCTGATTCTTCTTCAATATGCGCTTCACCAACATGCAGTGTTTCCTTGATTGAATTAGCTCTCACACCAATATTTGCGCCTGGAGCCTTTGCATTGAGGGCTACCTGAAAACGGCTTTGGCGCTGAAGTTGTCTGTGAATGTGGAGTTGGTGGCATGTGAAACCCGCATGTGGAGCATTGGTTCGTGTGGGATGCTCTACCACGTGCATTTCATTCCTAGGCACTCAAAGGGCATTAAGCCTAGAGTGTGAAAACTGAGTTTCCTTGAGAGCTGCTTGGAAGCCTGATGGTGTGTGAAGTTAGTGAGCCAAATGGAGTTGTTCTCCCACAAGAACCACTCGGCTGATTCTTCTTCAATATGCGCTTCACCAACATGCAGTGTTTCCTTGATTGAATTAGCTCTCACACCAATATTTGGGCCTAGAGCCTTTGTATTGAGGGCTATCTGAAAATGGCTTTGGCGCTGAAGTTGTCTGTGAATGTGGAGTTGGTGGCATGTGAAACCCGCCTGTGGAGCATTGGTTTGTGTGGGATGCTCTACCAGGTGCATTTCATTCCTAGGCACTCAAAGAGCATTAAGCCTAGAGT
Organism: Ochotona princeps; assembly: GCF_030435755.1. Lineage (NCBI taxonomy): Eukaryota > Metazoa > Chordata > Mammalia > Lagomorpha > Ochotonidae > Ochotona > Ochotona princeps. The sequence continues at coordinate 22,596 of NW_026698652.1, forward strand.
GTGAAAACTGAGTTTCCTTGAGAGCTGCTTGGAAGCCTGATGGTGTGTGAAGTTAGTGAGCCAAATGGAGTTGTTCTCCCACAAGAACCACTCGGCTGATTCTTCTTCAATATGCGCTTCACCAACATGCAGTGTTTCCTTGATTGAATTAGCTCTCACACCAATATTTGCACCTAGAGCCTTTGCATTGAGGGCTACCTGAAAACGGCTTTGGCGCTGAAGTTGTCTGTGAATGTGGAGTTGGTGGCATGTGAAACCCGCATGTGGAGCATTGCTTTGTGTGATAAGCTCACCAAGCTTCATTTCAGTCCTAGGCACTCAAAGGGCATTAAGCCTAGAGTGTGAAAACTGAGTTTCCTTGAGAGCTGCTTGGAAGCCTGATGGTGTGTGAAGTTAGTGAGCCAAATGGAGTTGTTCTCCCACAAGAACCACTCGGCTGATTCTTCTTCAATATGCGCTTCACCAACATGCAGTGTTTCCTTGATTGAATTAGCTCTCACACCAATATTTGCACCTAGAGCCTTTGTGTTGAGGGCTATCTGAAAACGGCTTTGGCGCTGAAGTTGTCTGTGAATGTGGAGTTGGTGGCATGTGAAACCCGCATGTGGAGCATTGGTTTGTGTGGGATGCTCTACCAGGTTCATTCCTACATAATGCACTCAAAGGGCATTCAGCCTAGAGTGTGAAAACTGAGTTTCCTTGAGAGCTGCTTGGAAGCCTGATGGTGTGTGAAGTTAGTGAGCCAAATGGAGTTGTTCTCCCACAAGAACCACTCGGCTGATTCTTCTTCAATATGCGCTTCACCAACATGCAGTGTTTCCTTGATTGAATTAGCTCTCACACCAATATTTGCGCCTAGAGCCTTTGTATTGAGAGCTATCTGAAAACGGCTTTGGCACTGAAGTTGTCTGTGAATGTGGAGTTGGTGGCATGTGAAACCCGCATGTGGAGCATTGGCTTGTGTGGGATGCTCACCAAGCTGCATTTCATTCCTAGGCACTCAAAGGGCATTAAGCCTAGAGTGTGAAAACTGAGTTTCCTTGAGAGCTGCTTGGAAGCCTGATGGTGTGTGAAGTTAGTGAGCCAAATGGAGTTGTTCTCCCACAAGAACCACTCGGCTGATTCTTCTTCAATATGCGCTTCACCAACATGCAGTGTTTCCTTGATTGAATTAGCTCTCACACCAATATTTGGGCCTAGAGCCTTTGCATTGAGGGCTATCTGAAAATGGCTTTGGCGCTGAAGTTGTCTGTGAATGTGGAGTTGGTGGCATGTGAAACCCGCATGTGGAGCATTGGTTTGTGTGGGATGCTCTACCAGGTTCATTCCTACATAATGCACTCAAAGGGCATTAAGCCTAGAGTGTGAAAACTGAGTTTCCTTGAGAGCTGCTTGGAAGCCTGATGGTGTGTGAAGTTAGTGAGCCAAAATGGAGTTGTTCTCCCACAAGAACCACTCGCCTGATTCTTCTTCAATATGCGCTTCACCAACATGCAGTGTTTCCTTGATTGAATTAGCTCTCACACCAATATTTGGGCCTAGAGCCTTTGCATTGAGGGCTATCTGAAAATGGCTTTGGCGCTGAAGTTGTCTGTGAATGTGGAGTTGGTGGCATGTGAAACCCGCATGTGGAGCATTGGTTCGTGTGGGATGCTTTACCACCTGCATTTCATTCCTAGGCACTCAAAGGGCATTAAGCCTAGAGTGTGAAAACTGAGTTTCCTTGAGAGCTGCTTGGAAGCCTGATGGTGTGTGAAGTTAGTGAGCCAAATGGAGTTGTTCTCCCACAAGAACCACTCGGCTGATTCTTCTTCAATATGCGCTTCACCAACATGCAGTGTTTCCTTGATTGAATTAGCTCTCACACCAATATTTGCGCCTAGAGCCTTTGCATTGAGGGCTATCTGAAAATGGCTTTGGCGCTGAAGTTGTCTGTGAATGTGGAGTTGGTGGCATGTGAAACCCGCATGTGGAGCATTGGTTTGTGTGGGATGCTCTACCAGGTTCATTCCTACATAATGCACTCAAAGGGCATTAAGCCTAGAGTGTGAAAACTGAGTTTCCTTGAGAGCTGCTTGGAAGCCTGATGGTGTGTGAAGTTAGTGAGCCAAATGGAGTTGTTCTCCCACAAGAACCACTCGCCTGATTCTTCTTCAATATGCGCTTCACCAACATGCAGTGTTTCCTTGATTGAATTAGCTCTCACACCAATATTTGGGCCTGGAGCCTTTGCATTGAGGGCTACCTGAAAACGGCTTTGGCGCTGAAGTTGTCTGTGAATGTGGAGTTGGTGGCATGTGAAACCCGCCTGTGGAGCATTGCTTTGTGTGATAAGCTCACCAAGCTTCATTTCATTCCTAGGCACTCAAAGGGCATTAAGCCTAGAGCGTGAAAACTGAGTTTCCTTGAGAGCTGCTTGGAAGCCTGATGGTGTGTGAAGTTAGTGAGCCAAATGGAGTTGTTCTCCCACAAGAACCACTCGGCTGATTCTTCTTCAATATGCGCTTCACCAACATGCAGTGTTTCCTTGATTGAATTAGCTCTCACACCAATATTTGGGCCTAGAGCCTTTGAACTGAGGGCTATCTGAAAATGGCTTTGGCGCTGAAGTTGTCTGTGAATGTGGAGTTGGTGGCATGTGAAACCCGCATGTGGAGCATTGGTTTGTGTGGGATGCTCTACCAGGTTCATTCCTACATAATGCACTCAAAGGGCATTAAGCCTAGAGTGTGAAAATTGAATTTCCTTCAGAGCTGCTTGGAAGCCTGATGGTGTGTGAAGTTAGTGAGCCAAATGGAGGTGTTCTCCCACAAGAACCACTCGGCTGATTCTTCTTCAATATGCGCTTCACCAACATGCAGTGTGTCCTTGATTGAATTAGCTCTCACACCAATATTTGGGCCTAGAGCCTTTGCATTGAGGGCTATCTGAAAATGGCTTTGGCGCTGAAGTTGTCTGTGAATGTGGAGTTGGTGGCATGTGAAACCCGCATGTGGAGCATTGGTTTGTGTGGGATGCTCTACCAGGTTCATTCCTAGATAATGCACTCAAAGGGCATTAAGCCTAGAGTGTGAAAACTGAGTTTCCTTGAGAGCTGCTTGGAAGCCTGATGGTGTGTGAAGTTAGTGAGCCAAATGGAGTTGTTCTCCCACAAGAACCACTCGGCTGATTCTTCTTCAATATGCGCTTCACCAACATGCAGTGTTTCCTTGATTGAATTAGCTCTCACACCAATATTTGCGCCTGGAGCCTTTGCATTGAGGGCTACCTGAAAACGGCTTTGGCGCTGAAGTTGTCTGTGAATGTGGAGTTGGTGGCATGTGAAACCCGCATGTGGAGCATTGGTTCGTGTGGGATGCTCTACCAGGTGCATTTCATTCCTAGGCACTCAAAGGGCATTAAGCCTAGAGTGTGAAAACTGAGTTTCCTTGAGAGCTGCTTGGAAGCCTGATGGTGTGTGAAGTTAGTGAGCCTAATGGAGTTGTTCTCCCACAAGAACCACTCGGCTGATTCTTCTTCAATATGCGCTTCACCAACATGCAGTGTTTCCTTGATTGAATTAGCTCTCACACCAATATTTGCGCATAGAGCCTTTGTATTGAGAGCTATCTGAAAACGGCTTTGGCGCTGAAGTTGTCTGTGAATGTGGAGTTGGTGGCATGTGAAACCCGCATGTGGAGCATTGGTTTGTGTGGGATGCTCACCAAGCTGCATTTCATTCCTAGGCACTCAAAGGGCATTAAGCCTAGAGTGTGAAAACTGACTTTCCTTGAGAGCTGCTTGGAAGCCTGATGGTGTGTGAAGTTAGTGAGCCAAATGGAGTTGTTCTCCCACAAGAACCACTCGCCTGATTCTTCTTCAATATGCGCTTCACCAACATGCAGTGTTTCCTTGATTGAATTAGCTCTCACACCAATATTTGCACCTAGAGCCTTTGCATTGAGGGCTATCTGAAAATGGCTTTGGCGCTGAAGTTGTCTGTGAATGTGGAGTTGGTGGCATGTGAAACCCGCCTGTGGAGCATTGGTTCGTGTGGGATGCTCTACCAGGTGCATTTCATTCCTAGGCACTCAAAGAGCATTAAGCCTAGAGTGTGAAAACTGAGTTTCCTTGAGAGCTGCTTGGAAGCCTGATGGTGTGTGAAGTTAGTGAGCCAAATGGAGTTGTTCTCCCACAAGAACCACTCGGCTGATTCTTCTTCAATATGCGCTTCACCAACATGCAGTGTTTCCTTGATTGAATTAGCTCTCACACCAATATTTGGGCCTGGAGCCTTTGCATTGAGGGCTACCTGAAAACGGCTTTGGCGCTGAAGTTGTCTGTGAATGTGGAGTTGGTGGCATGTGAAACCCGCATGTGGAGCATTGCTTTGTGTGATAAGCTCACCAAGCTTCATTTCAGTCCTAGGCACTCAAAGGGCATTAAGCCTAGAGTGTGAAAACTGAGTTTCCTTGAGAGCTGCTTGGAAGCCTGATGGTGTGTGAAGTTAGTGAGCCAAAATGGAGTTGTTCTCCCACAAGAACCACTCGGCTGATTCTTCTTCAATATGCGCTTCACCAACATGCAGTGTTTCCTTGATTGAATTAGCTCTCACACCAATATTTGCACCTAGAGCCTTTGTGTTGAGGGCTATCTGAAAACGGCTTTGGCGCTGAAGTTGTCTGTGAATGTGGAGTTGGTGGCATGTGAAACCCGCATGTGGAGCATTGGTTTGTGTGGGATGCTCTACCAGGTTCATTCCTACATAATGCACTCAAAGGGCATTCAGCCTAGAGTGTGAAAACTGAGTTTCCTTGAGAGCTGCTTGGAAGCCTGATGGTGTGTGAAGTTAGTGAGCCAAATGGAGTTGTTCTCCCACAAGAACCACTCGGCTGATTCTTCTTCAATATGCGCTTCACCAACATGCAGTGTTTCCTTGATTGAATTAGCTCTCACACCAATATTTGCGCCTAGAGCCTTTGTATTGAGAGCTATCTGAAAACGGCTTTGGCACTGAAGTTGTCTGTGAATGTGGAGTTGGTGGCATGTGAAACCCGCATGTGGAGCATTGGCTTGTGTGGGATGCTCACCAAGCTGCATTTCATTCCTAGGCACTCAAAGGGCATTAAGCCTAGAGTGTGAAAACTGAGTTTCCTTGAGAGCTGCTTGGAAGCCTGATGGTGTGTGAAGTTAGTGAGCCAAATGGAGTTGTTCTCCCACAAGAACCACTCGGCTGATTCTTCTTCAATATGCGCTTCACCAACATGCAGTGTTTCCTTGATTGAATTAGCTCTCACACCAATATTTGCGCCTAGAGCCTTTGCATTGAGGGCTATCTGAAAATGGCTTTGGCGCTGAAGTTGTCTGTGAATGTGGAGTTGGTGGCATGTGAAACCCGCATGTGGAGCATTGGTTTGTGTGGGATGCTCTACCAGGTTCATTCCTACATAATGCACTCAAAGGGCATTAAGCCTAGAGTGTGAAAACTGAGTTTCCTTGAGAGCTGCTTGGAAGCCTGATGGTGTGTGAAGTTAGTGAGCCAAAATGGAGTTGTTCTCCCACAAGAACCACTCGGCTGATTCTTCTTCAATATGCGCTTCACCAACATGCAGTGTTTCCTTGATTGAATTAGCTCTCACACCAATATTTGGGCCTAGAGCCTTTGCATTGAGGGCTATCTGAAAATGGCTTTGGCGCTGAAGTTGTCTGTGAATGTGGAGTTGGTGGCATGTGAAACCCGCATGTGGAGCATTGGTTCGTGTGGGATGCTTTACCACCTGCATTTCATTCCTAGGCACTCAAAGGGCATTAAGCCTAGAGTGTGAAAACTGAGTTTCCTTGAGAGCTGCTTGGAAGCCTGATGGTGTGTGAAGTTAGTGAGCCAAATGGAGTTGTTCTCCCACAAGAACCACTCGGCTGATTCTTCTTCAATATGCGCTTCACCAACATGCAGTGTTTCCTTGATTGAATTAGCTCTCACACCAATATTTGCGCCTAGAGCCTTTGCATTGAGGGCTATCTGAAAATGGCTTTGGCGCTGAAGTTGTCTGTGAATGTGGAGTTGGTGGCATGTGAAACCCGCATGTGGAGCATTGGTTTGTGTGGGATGCTCTACCAGGTTCATTCCTACATAATGCACTCAAAGGGCATTAAGCCTAGAGTGTGAAAACTGAGTTTCCTTGAGAGCTGCTTGGAAGCCTGATGGTGTGTGAAGTTAGTGAGCCAAATGGAGTTGTTCTCCCACAAGAACCACTCGCCTGATTCTTCTTCAATATGCGCTTCACCAACATGCAGTGTTTCCTTGATTGAATTAGCTCTCACACCAATATTTGGGCCTGGAGCCTTTGCATTGAGGGCTACCTGAAAACGGCTTTGGCGCTGAAGTTGTCTGTGAATGTGGAGTTGGTGGCATGTGAAACCCGCATGTGGAGCATTGCTTTGTGTGATAAGCTCACCAAGCTTCATTTCATTCCTAGGCACTCAAAGGGCATTAAGCCTAGAGCGTGAAAACTGAGTTTCCTTGAGAGCTGCTTGGAAGCCTGATGGTGTGTGAAGTTAGTGAGCCAAATGGAGTTGTTCTCCCACAAGAACCACTCGGCTGATTCTTCTTCAATATGCGCTTCACCAACATGCAGTGTTTCCTTGATTGAATTAGCTCTCACACCAATATTTGGGCCTAGAGCCTTTGAACTGAGGGCTATCTGAAAATGGCTTTGGCGCTGAAGTTGTCTGTGAATGTGGAGTTGGTGGCATGTGAAACCCGCATGTGGAGCATTGGTTTGTGTGGGATGCTCTACCAGGTTCATTCCTACATAATGCACTCAAAGGGCATTAAGCCTAGAGTGTGAAAATTGAATTTCCTTCAGAGCTGCTTGGAAGCCTGATGGTGTGTGAAGTTAGTGAGCCAAATGGAGGTGTTCTCCCACAAGAACCACTCGGCTGATTCTTCTTCAATATGCGCTTCACCAACATGCAGTGTGTCCTTGATTGAATTAGCTCTCACACCAATATTTGGGCCTAGAGCCTTTGCATTGAGGGCTATCTGAAAATGGCTTTGGCGCTGAAGTTGTCTGTGAATGTGGAGTTGGTGGCATGTGAAACCCGCATGTGGAGCATTGGTTTGTGTGGGATGCTCTACCAGGTTCATTCCTAGATAATGCACTCAAAGGGCATTAAGCCTAGAGTGTGAAAACTGAGTTTCCTTGAGAGCTGCTTGGAAGCCTGATGGTGTGTGAAGTTAGTGAGCCAAATGGAGTTGTTCTCCCACAAGAACCACTCGGCTGATTCTTCTTCAATATGCGCTTCACCAACATGCAGTGTTTCCTTGATTGAATTAGCTCTCACACCAATATTTGCGCCTGGAGCCTTTGCATTGAGGGCTACCTGAAAACGGCTTTGGCGCTGAAGTTGTCTGTGAATGTGGAGTTGGTGGCATGTGAAACCCGCATGTGGAGCATTGGTTCGTGTGGGATGCTCTACCAGGTGCATTTCATTCCTAGGCACTCAAAGGGCATTAAGCCTAGAGTGTGAAAACTGAGTTTCCTTGAGAGCTGCTTGGAAGCCTGATGGTGTGTGAAGTTAGTGAGCCTAATGGAGTTGTTCTCCCACAAGAACCACTCGGCTGATTCTTCTTCAATATGCGCTTCACCAACATGCAGTGTTTCCTTGATTGAATTAGCTCTCACACCAATATTTGCGCATAGAGCCTTTGTATTGAGAGCTATCTGAAAACGGCTTTGGCGCTGAAGTTGTCTGTGAATGTGGAGTTGGTGGCATGTGAAACCCGCATGTGGAGCATTGGTTTGTGTGGGATGCTCACCAAGCTGCATTTCATTCCTAGGCACTCAAAGGGCATTAAGCCTAGAGTGTGAAAACTGACTTTCCTTGAGAGCTGCTTGGAAGCCTGATGGTGTGTGAAGTTAGTGAGCCAAATGGAGTTGTTCTCCCACAAGAACCACTCGCCTGATTCTTCTTCAATATGCGCTTCACCAACATGCAGTGTTTCCTTGATTGAATTAGCTCTCACACCAATATTTGCACCTAGAGCCTTTGCATTGAGGGCTATCTGAAAACGGCTTTGGCGCTGAAGTTGTCTGTGAATGTGGAGTTGGTGGCATGTGAAACCCGCATGTGGAGCATTGCTTCGTGTGGGATGCTCTACCAGGTGCATTTCATTCCTAGGCACTCAAAGAGCATTAAGCCTAGAGTGTGAAAACTGAGTTTCCTTGAGAGCTGCTTGGAAGCCTGATGGTGTGTGAAGTTAGTGAGCCAAATGGAGTTGTTCTCCCACAAGAACCACTCGGCTGATTCTTCTTCAATATGCGCTTCACCAACATGCAGTGTTTCCTTGATTGAATTAGCTCTCACACCAATATTTGGGCCTGGAGCCTTTGCATTGAGGGCTACCTGAAAACGGCTTTGGCGCTGAAGTTGTCTTTGAATGTGGAGTTGGTGGCATGTGAAACCAGCCTGTGGAGCATTGCTTTGTGTGATAAGCTCACCAAGCTTCATTTCAGTCCTAGGCACTCAAAGGGCATTAAGCCTAGAGTGTGAAAACTGAGTTTCCTTGAGAGCTGCTTGGAAGCCTGATGGTGTGTGAAGTTAGTGAGCCAAATGGAGTTGTTCTCCCACAAGAACCACTCGGCTGATTCTTCTTCAATATGCGCTTCACCAACATGCAGTGTTTCCTTGATTGAATTATCTCTCACACCAATATTTGGGCCTAGAGCCTTTGCATTGAGGGCTATCTGAAAACGGCTTTGGCGCTGAAGTTGTCTGTGAATGTGGAGTTGGTGGCATGTGAAACCCGCATGTGGAGCATTGGTTTGTGTGGGATGCTCTACCAGGTTCATTCCTACATAACGCACTCAAAGGGCATTCAGCCTAGAGCGTGAAAACTGAGTTTCCTTGAGAGCTGCTTGGAAGCCTGATGGTGTGTGAAGTTAGTGAGCCAAATGGAGTTGTTCTCCCACAAGAACCACTCGGCTGATTCTTCTTCAATATGCGCTTCACCAACATGCAGTGTTTCCTTGATTGAATTAGCTCTCACACCAATATTTGCGCCTAGAGCCTTTGCATTGAGGGCTACCTGAAAACGGCTTTGGCGCTGAAGTTGTCTGTGAATGTGGAGTTGGTGGCATGTGAAACCCGCCTGTGGAGCATTGGTTTGTGTGATAAGCTCACCAAGCTTCATTTCAGTCCTAGGCACTCAAAGGGCATTAAGCCTAGAGTGTGAAAACTGAGTTTCCTTGAGAGCTGCTTGGAAGCCTGATGGTGTGTGAAGTTAGTGAGCCAAATGGAGTTGTTCTCCCACAAGAACCACTCGCCTGATTCTTCTTCAATATGTGCTTCACCAACATGCAGTGTTTCCTTGATTGAATTAGCTCTCACACCAATATTTGGGCCTAGAGCCTTTGCATTGAGGGCTACCTGAAAATGGCTTTGGCGCTGAAGTTGTCTGTGAATGTGGAGTTGGTGGCATGTGAAACCCGCCTGTGGAGCATTGCTTTGTGTGATAAGCTCACCAAGCTTCATTTCAGTCCTAGGCACTCAAAGGGCATTAAGCCTAGAGTGTGAAAACTGAGTTTCCTTGAGAGCTGCTTGGAAGCCTGATGGTGTGTGAAGTTAGTGAGCCTAATGGAGTTGTTCTCCCACAAGAACCACTCGGCTGATTCTTCTTCAATATGCGCTTCACCAACATGCAGTGTTTCCTTGATTGAATTAGCTCTCACACCAATATTTGCGCATAGAGCCTTTGTATTGAGAGCTATCTGAAAACGGCTTTGGCGCTGAAGTTGTCTGTGAATGTGGAGTTGGTGGCATGTGAAACCCGCATGTGGAGCATTGGTTTGTGTGGGATGCTCACCAAGCTGCATTTCATTCCTAGGCACTCAAAGGGCATTAAGCCTAGAGTGTGAAAACTGAGTTTCCTTGAGAGCTGCTTGGAAGCCTGATGGTGTGTGAAGTTAGTGAGCCAAATGGAGTTGTTCTCCCACAAGAACCACTCGGCTGATTCTTCTTCAATATGCGCTTCACCAACATGCAGTGTTTCCTTGATTGAATTAGCTCTCACACCAATATTTGCACCTAGAGCCTTTGCATTGAGGGCTATCTGAAAATGGCTTTGGCGCTGAAGTTGTCTTTGAATGTGGAGTTGGTGGCATGTGAAACCCGCCTGTGGAGCATTGGTTCGTGTGGGATGCTCTACCAGGTGCATTTCATTCCTAGGCACTCAAAGAGCATTAAGCCTAGAGTGTGAAAACTGAGTTTCCTTGAGAGCTGCTTGGAAGCCTGATGGTGTGTGAAGTTAGTGAGCCAAATGGAGTTGTTCTCCCACAAGAACCACTCGGCTGATTCTTCTTCAATATGCGCTTCACCAACATGCAGTGTTTCCTTGATTGAATTAGCTCTCACACCAATATTTGGGCCTGGAGCCTTTGCATTGAGGGCTACCTGAAAACGGCTTTGGCGCTGAAGTTGTCTGTGAATGTGGAGTTGGTGGCATGTGAAACCCGCATGTGGAGCATTGCTTTGTGTGATAAGCTCACCAAGCTTCATTTCAGTCCTAGGCACTCAAAGGGCATTAAGCCTAGAGTGTGAAAACTGAGTTTCCTTGAGAGCTGCTTGGAAGCCTGATGGTGTGTGAAGTTAGTGAGCCAAATGGAGTTGTTCTCCCACAAGAACCACTCGGCTGATTCTTCTTCAATATGCGCTTCACCAACATGCAGTGTTTCCTTGATTGAATTAGCTCTCACACCAATATTTGCGCCTAGAGCCTTTGCATTGAGGGCTATCTGAAAACGGCTTTGGCGCTGAAGTTGTCTGTGAATGTGGAGTTGGTGGCATGTGAAACCCGCATGTGGAGCATTGGTTTGTGTGGGATGCTCTACCAGGTTCATTCCTACATAATGCACTCAAAGGGCATTCAGCCTAGAGCGTGAAAACTGAGTTTCCTTGAGAGCTGCTTGGAAGCCTGATGGTGTGTGAAGTTAGTGAGCCAAATGGAGTTGTTCTCCCACAAGAACCACTCGGCTGATTCTTCTTCAATATGCGCTTCACCAACATGCAGTGTTTCCTTGATTGAATTAGCTCTCACACCAATATTTGCGCCTAGAGCCTTTGTATTGAGAGCTATCTGAAAACGGCTTTGGCACTGAAGTTGTCTGTGAATGTGGAGTTGGTGGCATGTGAAACCCGCATGTGGAGCATTGGTTTGTGTGGGATGCTCACCAAGCTGCATTTCATTCCTAGGCACTCAAAGGGCATTAAGCCTAGAGTGTGAAAACTGAGTTTCCTTGAGAGCTGCTTGGAAGCCTGATGGTGTGTGAAGTTAGTGAGCCAAATGGAGTTGTTCTCCCACAAGAACCACTCGCCTGATTCTTCTTCAATATGCGCTTCACCAACATGCAGTGTTTCCTTGATTGAATTAGCTCTCACACCAATATTTGCGCCTAGAGCCTTTGCATTGAGGGCTATCTGAAAATGGCTTTGGCGCTGAAGTTGTCTGTGAATGTGGAGTTGGTGGCATGTGAAACCCGCATGTGGAGCATTGGTTTGTGTGGGATGCTCTACCAGGTTCATTCCTAGATAATGCACTCAAAGGGCATTAAGCCTAGAGTGTGAAAACTGAGTTTCCTTGAGAGCTGCTTGGAAGCCTGATGGTGTGTGAAGTTAGTGAGCCAAAATGGAGTTGTTCTCCCACAAGAACCACTCGGCTGATTCTTCTTCAATATGCGCTTCACCAACATGCAGTGTTTCCTTGATTGAATTAGCTCTCACACAAATATTTGCACCTAGAGCCTTTGCATTGAGGGCTATCTGAAAATGGCTTTGGCGCTGAAGTTGTCTGTGAATGTGGAGTTGGTGGCATGTGAAACCCGCATGTGGAGCATTGGTTCGTGTGGGATGCTTTACCACCTGCATTTCATTCCTAGGCACTCAAAGGGCATTAAGCCTAGAGTGTGAAAACTGAGTTTCCTTGAGAGCTGCTTGGAAGCCTGATGGTGTGTGAAGTTAGTGAGCCAAATGGAGTTGTTCTCCCACAAGAACCACTCGGCTGATTCTTCTTCAATATGCGCTTCACCAACATGCAGTGTTTCCTTGATTGAATTAGCTCTCACACCAATATTTGCGCCTAGAGCCTTTGTGTTGAGGGCTATCTGAAAATGGCTTTGGCGCTGAAGTTGTCTGTGAATGTGGAGTTGGTGGCATGTGAAACCCGCATGTGGAGCATTGGTTTGTGTGGGATGCTCTACCAGGTTCATTCCTACATAATGCACTCAAAGGGCATTAAGCCTAGAGTGTGAAAACTGAGTTTCCTTGAGAGCTGCTTGGAAGCCTGATGGTGTGTGAAGTTAGTGAGCCAAATGGAGTTGTTCTCCCACAAGAACCACTCGCCTGATTCTTCTTCAATATGCGCTTCACCAACATGCAGTGTTTCCTTGATTGAATTAGCTCTCACACCAATATTTGGGCCTGGAGCCTTTGCATTGAGGGCTACCTGAAAACGGCTTTGGCGCTGAAGTTGTCTGTGAATGTGGAGTTGGTGGCATGTGAAACCCGCATGTGGAGCATTGCTTTGTGTGATAAGCTCACCAAGCTTCATTTCATTCCTAGGCACTCAAAGGGCATTAAGCCTAGAGCGTGAAAACTGAGTTTCCTTGAGAGCTGCTTGGAAGCCTGATGGTGTGTGAAGTTAGTGAGCCAAATGGAGTTGTTCTCCCACAAGAACCACTCGGCTGATTCTTCTTCAATGTGCGCTTCACCAACATGCAGTGTTTCCTTGATTGAATTAGCTCTCACACCAATATTTGGGCCTAGAGCCTTTGCACTGAGGGCTATCTGAAAATGGCTTTGGCGCTGAAGTTGTCTGTGAATGTGGAGTTGGTGGCATGTGAAACCCGCATGTGGAGCATTGGTTTGTGTGGGATGCTCTACCAGGTTCATTCCTACATAATGCACTCAAAGGGCATTAAGCCTAGAGTGTGAAAACTGAGTTTCCTTGAGAGCTGCTTGGAAGCCTGATGGTGTGTGAAGTTAGTGAGCCAAATGGTGGTGTTCTCCCACAAGAACCACTCGCCTGATTCTTCTTCAATATGCGCTTCACCAACATGCAGTGTTTCCTTGATTGAATTAGCTCTCACACCAATATTTGCGCCTAGAGCCTTTGCATTGAGGGCTATCTGAAAATGGCTTTGGCGCTGAAGTTGTCTGTGAATGTGGAGTTGGTGGCATGTGAAACCCGCATGTGGAGCATTGGTTTGTGTGGGATGCTCTACCAGGTTCATTCCTACATAATGCACTCAAAGGGCATTAAGCCTAGAGTGTGAAAACTGAGTTTCCTTGAGAGCTGCTTGGAAGCCTGATGGTGTGTGAAGTTAGTGAGCCAAATGGAGTTGTTCTCCCACAAGAACCACTCGCCTGATTCTTCTTCAATATGCGCTTCACCAACATGCAGTGTTTCCTTGATTGAATTAGCTCTCACACCAATATTTGCGCCTGGAGCCTTTGCATTGAGGGCTACCTGAAAACGGCTTTGGCGCTGAAGTTGTCTGTGAATGTGGAGTTGGTGGCATGTGAAACCCGCATGTGGAGCATTGGTTCGTGTGGGATGCTCTACCAGGTGCATTTCAGTCCTAGGCACTCAAAGGGCATTAAGCATAGAGTGTGAAAACTGAGTTTCCTTGAGAGCTGCTTGGAAGCCTGATGGTGTGTGAAGTTAGTGAGCCTAATGGAGTTGTTCTCCCACAAGAACCACTCGGCTGATTCTTCTTCAATATGCGCTTCACCAACATGCAGTGTTTCCTTGATTGAATTAGCTCTCACACCAATATTTGCGCATAGATCCTTTGTATTGAGAGCTATCTGAAAACGGCTTTGGCGCTGAAGTTGTCTGTGAATGTGGAGTTGGTGGCATGTGAAACCCGCATGTGGAGCATTGGTTTGTGTGGGATGCTCTACCAGGTTCATTCCTACATAATGCACTCAAAGGGCATTAAGCCTAGAGCGTGAAAACTGAGTTTCCTTGAGAGCTGCTTGGAAGCCTGATGGTGTGTGAAGTTAGTGAGCCAAATGGAGTTGTTCTCCCACAAGAACCACTCGGCTGATTCTTCTTCAATATGTGCTTCACCAACATGCAGTGTTTCCTTGATTGAATTAGCTCTCACACCAATATTTGGGCCTGGAGCCTTTGCATTGAGGGCTACCTGAAAACGGCTTTGGCGCTGAAGTTGTCTGTGAATGTGGAGTTGGTGGCATGTGAAACCCGCATGTGGAGCATTGGTTCGTGTGGGATGCTCTACCAGGTGCATTTCATTCCTAGGCACTCAAAGGGCATTAAGCATAGAGTGTGAAAACTGAGTTTCCTTGAGAGCTGCTTGGAAGCCTGATGGTGTGTGAAGTTAGTGAGCCTAATGGAGTTGTTCTCCCACAAGAACCACTCGGCTGATTCTTCTTCAATATGCGCTTCACCAACATGCAGTGTTTCCTTGATTGAATTAGCTCTCACACCAATATTTGCACCTAGAGCCTTTGTATTGAGAGCTATCTGAAAACGGCTTTGGCGCTGAAGTTGTCTGTGAATGTGGAGTTGGTGGCATGTGAAACCCGCATGTGGAGCATTGGTTTGTGTGGGATGCTCTACCAGGTTCATTCCTAGATAATGCACTCAAAGGGCATTAAGCATAGAGTGTGAAAACTGAGTTTCCTTGAGAGCTGCTTGGAAGCCTGATGGTGTGTGAAGTTAGTGAGCCAAATGGAGTTGTTGTCCCACAAGAACCACTCGGCTGATTCTTCTTCAATATGCGCTTCACCAACATGCAGTGTTTCCTTGATTGAATTAGCTCTCACACCAATATTTGGGCCTGGAGCCTTTGCATTGAGGGCTACCTGAAAATGGCTTTGGCGCTGAAGTTGTCTGTGAATGTGGAGTTGGTGGCATGTGAAACCCGCCTGTGGAGCATTGCTTTGTGTGATAAGCTCACCAAGCTTCATTTCAGTCCTAGGCACTCAAAGGGCATTAAGCCTAGAGTGTGAAAACTGAGTTTCCTTGAGAGCTGCTTGGAAGCCTGATGGTGTGTGAAGTTAGTGAGCCAAATGGTGTTGTTCTCCCACAAGAACCATTCGCCTGATTCTTCTTCAATATGCGCTTCACCAACATGCAGTGTTTCCTTGATTGAATTATCTCTCACACCAATATTTGGGCCTAGAGCCTTTGCATTGAGGGCTATCTGAAAATGGCTTTGGCGCTGAAGTTGTCTGTGAATGTGGAGTTGGTGGCATGTGAAACCCGCATGTGGAGCATTGGTTTGTGTGGGATGCTCTACCAGGTTCATTCCTAGATAATGCACTCAAAGGGCATTAAGCCTAGAGTGTGAAAACTGAGTTTCCTTCAGAGCTGCTTGGAAGCCTGATGGTGTGTGAAGTTAGTGAGCCAAATCGAGGTGTTCTCCCACAAGAACCACTCGGCTGATTCTTCTTCAATATGCGCTTCACCAACATGCAGTGTTTCCTTGATTGAATTAGCTCTCACACCAATATTTGGGCCTAGAGCCTTTGCATTGAGGGCTATCTGAAAATGGCTTTGGCGCTGAAGTTGTCTGTGAATGTGGAGTTGGTGGCATGTGAAACCCGCATGTGGAGCATTGGTTTGTGTGGGATGCTCTACCAGGTTCATTCCTAGATAATGCACTCAAAGGGCATTAAGCCTAGAGTGTGAAAACTGAGTTTCCTTGAGAGCTGCTTGGAAGCCTGATGGTGTGTGAAGTTAGTGAGCCAAAATGGAGTTGTTCTCCCACAAGAACCACTCGGCTGATTCTTCTTCAATATGCGCTTCACCAACATGCAGTGTTTCCTTGATTGAATTAGCTCTCACACCAATATTTGCACCTAGAGCCTTTGCATTGAGGACCATCTGAAAATGGCTTTGGCGCTGAAGTTGTCTGTGAATGTGGAGTTGGTGGCATGTGAAACCCGCATGTGGAGCATTGGTTCGTGTGGGATGCTCTACCACCTGCATTTAATTCCTAGGCACTCAAAGGGCATTAAGCCTAGAGTGTGAAAACTGAGTTTCCTTGAGAGCTGCTTGGAAGCCTGATGGTGTGTGAAGTTAGTGAGCCAAATGGAGTTGTTCTCCCACAAGAACCACTCGGCTGATTCTTCTTCAATATGCGCTTCACCAACATGCAGTGTTTCCTTGATTGAATTATCTCTCACACCAATATTTGGGCCTAGAGCCTTTGCATTGAGGGCTATCTGAAAATGGCTTTGGCGCTGAAGTTGTCTGTGAATGTGGAGTTGGTGGCATGTGAAACCCGCATGTGGAGCATTGGTTTGTGTGGGATGCTCTACCAGGTTCATTCCTAGATAATGCACTCAAAGGGCATTAAGCCTAGAGTGTGAAAACTGAGTTTCCTTGAGAGCTGCTTGGAAGCCTGATGGTGTTTGAAGTTAGTGAGCCAAAATGGAGTTGTTCTCCCACAAGAACCACTCGGCTGATTCTTCTTCAATATGCCCTTCACCAACATGCAGTGTTTCCTTGATTGAATTAGCTCTCACACCAATATTTGCACCTAGAGCCTTTGCATTGAGGGCTATCTGAAAATGGCTTTGGCGCTGAAGTTGTCTGTGAATGTGGAGTTGGTGGCATGTGAAACCCGCATGTGGAGCATTGGTTTGTGTGGGATGCTCTACCAGGTTCATTCATAGATAATGCACTCAAAGGGCATTAAGCCTAGAGTGTGAAAACTGAGTTTCCTTGAGAGCTGCATGGAAGCCTGATGGTGTGTGAAGTTAGTGAGCCAAAATGGAGTTGTTCTCCCACAAGAACCACTCGCCTGATTCTTCTTCAATATGCGCTTCACCAACATGCAGTGTTTCCTTGAAATTAGCTCTCACACCAATATTTGGGCCTAGAACCTTTGCATTGAGGGCTATCTGAAAATGGCTTTGGCGCTGAAGTTGTCTGTGAATGTGGAGTTGGTGGCATGTGAAACCCGCATGTGGAGCATTGGTTCGTGTGGGATGCTCTACCACCTGCATTTCAGTCCTAGGCACTCAAAGGGCATTCAGCCTAGAGCGTGAAAACTGAGTTTCCTTGAGAGCTGCTTGGAAGCCTGATGGTGTGTGAAGTTAGTGAGCCAAATGGAGTTGTTCTCCCACAAGAACCACTCGGCTGATTCTTCTTCAATATGCGCTTCACCAACATGCAGTGTTTCCTTGATTGAATTAGCTCTCACACCAATATTTGCGCCTAGAGCCTTTGCATCGAGGGCTATCTGAAAATGGCTTTGGCGCTGAAGTTGTCTGTGAATGTGGAGTTGGTGGCATGTGAAACCCGCATGTGGAGCATTGGTTTGTGTGGGATGCTCACCAAGCTGCATTTCATTCCTAGGCACTCAAGGGCATTAAGCCTAGAGTGTGAAAACTGAGTTTCCTTGAGAGCTGCTTGGAAGCCTGATGGTGTGTGAAGTTAGTGAGCCAAATGGAATTGTTCTCCCACAAGAACCACTCGGCTGATTCTTCTTCAATATGCGCTTCACCAACATGCAGTGTTTCCTTGATTGAATTATCTCTCACACCAATATTTGGGCCTAGAGCCTTTGCATTGAGGGCTATCTGAAAATGGCTTTGGCGCTGAAGTTGTCTGTGAATGTGGAGTTGGTGGCATGTGAAACCCGCATGTGGAGCATTGGTTTGTGTGGGATGCTCTACCAGGTTCATTCCTAGAAAATGCACTCAAAGGGCATTAAGCCTAGAGTGTGAAAACTGAGTTTCCTTGAGAGCTGCTTGGAAGCCTGATGGTGTGTGAAGTTAGTGAGCCAAAATGGAGTTGTTCTCCCACAAGAACCACTCGCCTGATTCTTCTTCAATATGCGCTTCACCACATGCAGTGTTTCCTTGATTGAATTAGCTCTCACACCAATATTTGGGCCTAGAGCCTTTGTGTTGAGGGCTATCTGAAAACGGCTTTGGCGCTGAAGTTGTCTGTGAATGTGGAGTTGGTGGCATGTGAAACCCGCATGTGGAGCATTGGTTTGTGTGGGATGCTCACCAAGCTGCATTTCATTCCTAGGCACTCAAAGGGCATTAAGCCTAGAGTGTGAAAACTGAGTTTCCTTGAGAGCTGCTTGGAAGCCTGATGGTGTGTGAAGTTAGTGAGCCAAATGGAGTTGTTCTCCCACAAGAACCACTCGGCTGATTCTTCTTCAATATGCGCTTCACCAACATGCAGTGTTTCCTTGATTGAATTAGCTCTCACACCAATATTTGGGCCTAGAGCCTTTGCATTGAGGGCTATCTGAAAATGGCTTTGGCGCTGAAGTTGTCTGTGAATGTGGAGTTGGTGTCATGTGAAACCCGCATGTGGAGCATTGGTTTGTGTGGGATGCTCTACCAGGTTCATTCCTAGATAATGCACTCAAAGGGCATTAAGCCTAGAGTGTGAAAACTGAGTTTCCTTGAGAGCTGCTTGGAAGCCTGATGGTGTGTGAAGTTAGTGAGCCAAAATGGAGTTGTTCTCCCACAAGAACCACTCGGCTGATTCTTCTTCAATATGCGCTTCACCAACATGCAGTGTTTCCTTGATTGAATTAGCTCTCACACCAATATTTGCACCTAGAGCCTTCGCATTGAGGGCCATCTGAAAATGGCTTTGGCGCTGAAGTTGTCTGTGAATGTGGAGTTGGTGGCATGTGAAACCCGCATGTGGAGCATTGGTTCGTGTGGGATGCTCTACCACCTGCATTTCAGTCCTAGGCACTCAAAGGGCATTAAGCCTAGAGTGTGAAAACTGAGTTTCCTTGAGAGCTGCTTGGAAGCCTGATGGTGTGTGAAGTTAGTGAGCCAAATGGAGTTGTTCTCCCACAAGAACCACTCGCCTGATTCTTCTTCAATATGCGCTTCACCAACATGCAGTGTTTCCTTGATTGAATTATCTCTCACACCAATATTTGGGCCTAGAGCCTTTGCATTGAGGGCTATCTGAAAATGGCTTTGGCGCTGAAGTTGTCTGTGAATGTGGAGTTGGTGGCATGTGAAACCCGCATGTGGAGCATTGGTTTGTGTGGGATGCTCTACCAGGTTCATTCCTAGAAAATGCACTCAAACGGCATTAAGCCTAGAGTGTGAAAACTGAGTTTCCTTGAGAGCTGCTTGGAAGCCTGATGGTGTGTGAAGTTAGTGAGCCAAAATGGAGTTGTTCTCCCACAAGAACCACTCGGCTGATTCTTCTTCAATATGCGCTTCACCAACATGCAGTGTTTCCTTGATTGAATTAGCTCTCACACAATATTTGGGCCTAGAGCCTTTGTGTTGAGGGCTATCTGAAAACGGCTTTGGCGCTGAAGTTGTCTGTGAATGTGGAGTTGGTGGCATGTGAAACCCGCATGTGGAGCATTGGTTTGTGTGGGATGCTCACCAAGCTGCATTTCATTCCTAGGCACTCAAAGGGCATTAAGCCTAGAGTGTGAAAACTGAGTTTCCTTGAGAGCTGCTTGGAAGCCTGATGGTGTGTGAAGTTAGTGAGCCAAATGGAGTTGTTCTCCCACAAGAACCACTCGGCTGATTCTTCTTCAATATGCGCTTCACCAACATGCAGTGTTTCCTTGATTGAATTAGCTCTCACACCAATATTTGCGCCTAGAGCCTTTGCATTGAGGGCTATCTGAAAATGGCTTTGGCGCTGAAGTTGTCTGTGAATGTGGAGTTGGTGGCATGTGAAACCCGCATGTGAGCATTGGTTTGTGTGGGATGCTCTACCAGGTTCATTCCTACATAATGCACTCAAAGGGCATTAAGCCTAGAGTGTGAAAACTGAGTTTCCTTGAGAGCTGCTTGGAAGCCTGATGGTGTGTGAAGTTAGTGAGCCAAATGGAGTTGTTCTCCCACAAGAACACTCGCCTGATTCTTCTTCAATATGCGCTTCACCAACATGCAGTGTTTCCTTGATTGAATTAGCTCTCACACCAATATTTGCGCCTAGAGCCTTTGTATTGAGAGCTATCTGAAAACGGCTTTGGCGCTGAAGTTGTCTGTGAATGTGGAGTTGGTGGCATGTGAAACCTGCCTGTGGAGCATTTGTTTGTGTGGGAATCTCACCAAGCTTCATTTCAGTCCTAGGCACTCAAAGGGCATTAAGCCTAGAGTGTGAAAACTGAGTTTCCTTGAGAGCTGCTTGGAAGCCTGATGGTGTGTGAAGTTAGTGAGCCAAATGGAGTTGTTCTCCACAAGAACCACTCGGCTGATTCTTCTTCAATATGCGCTTCACCAACATGCAGTGTTTCCTTGATTGAATTAGCTCTCACACCAATATTTGCACCTAGAGCCTTTGCATTGAGGGCTACCTGAAAATGGCTTGGCGCTGAAGTTGTCTGTGAATGTGGAGTTGGTGGCAAGTTGAAACCCGCATGTGGAGCATTTGTTTGTGTGGGATGCTCTACCAGGTTCATTCCTACATAATGCACTCAAAGGGCATTAAGCCTAGAGTGTGAAAACTGAGTTTCCTTGAGAGCTGCATGGAAGCCTGATGGTGTGTGAAGTTAGTGAGCCAAAATGGAGTTGTTCTCCCACAAGAACCACTCGGCTGATTCTTCTTCAATATGCGCTTCACCAACATGCAGTGTTTCCTTGATTGAATTAGCTCTCACACCAATATTTTCGCCTAGAGCCTTGCATTGAGGGCTATCTGAAAATGGCTTTGGCGCTGAAGTTGTCTGTGAATGTGGAGTTGGTGGCATGTGAAACCCGCATGTGGAGCATTGGTTCGTGTGGGATGCTCTACCACCTGCATTTCAGTCCTAGGCACTCAAAGGGCATTAAGCCTAGAGTGTGAAAACTGAGTTTCCTTGAGAGCTGCTTGGAAGCCTGATGGTGTGTGAAGTTAGTGAGCCAAATCGAGGTGTTCTCCCACAAGAACCACTCGGCTGATTCTTCTTCAATATGCGCTTCACCAACATGCAGTGTTTCCTTGATTGAATTAGCTCTCACACCAATATTTGCACCTAGAGCCTTTGCATTGAGGGCTATCTGAAAATGGCTTTGGCGCTGAAGTTGTCTGTGAATGTGGAGTTGGTGGCATGTGAAACCCGCCTGTGGAGCATTTGTTTGTGTGGGAATCTCACCAAGCTTCATTTCATTCCTAGGCACTCAAAGGGCATTAAGCCTAGAGTGTGAAAACTGAGTTTCCTTGAGAGCTGCTTGGAAGCCTGATGGTGTGTGAAGTTAGTGAGCCAAATGGAGTTGTTCTCCCACAAGAACCACTCGGCTGATTCTTCTTCAATATGCGCTTCACCAACATGCAGTGTTTCCTTGATTGAATTAGCTCTCACACCAATATTTGCACCTAGAGCCTTTGCATTGAGGGCTACCTGAAAATGGCTTTGGCGCTGAAGTTGTCTGTGAATGTGGAGTTGGTGGCATGTGAAACCCGCATGTGGAGCATTGGTTTGTGTGGGATGCTCTACCAGGTTCATTCATAGATAATGCACTCAAAGGGCATTAAGCCTAGAGTGTGAAAACTGAGTTTCCTTGAGAGCTGCATGGAAGCCTGATGGTGTGTGAAGTTAGTGAGCCAAAATGGAGTTGTTCTCCCACAAGAACCACTCGGCTGATTCTTCTTCAATATGCGCTTCACCAACATGCAGTGTTTCCTTGATTGAATTAGCTCTCACACCAATATTTGGGCCTAGAGCCTTTGCATTGAGGGCTATCTGAAAATGGCTTTGTCGCTGAAGTTGTCTGTGAATGTGTGAGTTGGTGGCATGTGAAACCCGCATGTGGAGCATTGGTTTTGTGTGGGATGCTCTACCAGGTTCATTCTACATAATGCACTCAAAGGGCATTAAGCCTAGAGTGTGAAAACTGAGTTTCCTTGAGAGCTGCTTGGAAGCCTGATGGGTGTGTGAAGTTAGTGAGCCAAATGGAGTTGTTCTCCACAAGAACCACTCGCCTGATTCTTCTTCAATATGCGCTTCACCAACATGCAGTGTTTCCTTGATTGAATTAGCTCTCACACCAATATTTGCGCCTAGAGCCTTTGCATTGAGGGCTATCTGAAAATGGCTTTGGCGCTGAAGTTGTCTGTGAATGTGGAGTTGGTGGCATGTGAAACCCGCATGTGGAGCATTGGTTTGTGTGGGATGCTCTACCAGGTTCATTCCTACATAATGCACTCAAAGGGCATTAAGCCTAGAGTGTGAAAACTGACTTTCCTTGAGAGCTGCTTGGAAGCCTGATGGTGTGTGACGTTAGTGAGCCAAAATGGAGTTGTTCTCCCACAAGAACCACTCGGCTGATTCTTCTTCAATATGCGCTTCACCAACATGCAGTGTTTCCTTGATGAATTAGCTCTCACACCAATATTTGGGCCTAGAGCCTTTGTGTTGAGGGCTATCTGAAAACGGCTTTGGCGCTGAAGTTGTCTGTGAATGTGGAGTTGGTGGCATGTGAAACCCGCATGTGGAGCATT
>NW_026698653.1:0-42116 GCF_030435755.1 Ochotona princeps
CCGCGGAGTCAAGCTGTGTCCCCGGTGGTGTGCCGTTACGATGAATTCAGTGCATCGGTTCCAGCTACGCGGAGAGAAGAAAGCTGCATTTACTTCATTCGCTCCTCATGTAAGTCTATTTAATACAGCCGGACCCAATATATTTCATTCTTTATCTTGGCTGTACAGTAGGGACTAACATGTATCGTTCGTCTGTCACCTACGGCCTGCGGAACTCGTCTGCTCCCTGCATCACTCAGTAGTACCACTGTACAACCATCAAACTTTCCGGGCGCACTGCATTTTCCGCCTGAGTGAGCACGATGTCCGCCTCGTCCTGACGTATAAAACAGAATGCTGCACGCGGCTAGAGCAAGTGCCGGTTTCTGTGCAGGTGATTTCCGTGCCTCTGCGCCAACGGCGGGTGCCACACCGCTCGGTGTGCCTCGTGGAGCCGCTGTTGTCCCAACAGAGGAAGAGAGTTGCCGATCTACCGGCACACGTGGGTCGAAGTGGCAGTAATACATCCTATCAGGTTGCCGAAAGAAGATACTGAGAAAGGCACACAGACAACCGCGCCCAGTGACGAGCTGGGCCAGGATATTTTCTCTCTGCCGGTGGCCGCAGCATGCCTCTGGCGTATCACTCCAGACAAACTAGCGCAGGCACCTGGGAGCTACATGTGGCGTAGCGTCAATTGAGTTCGCAAAATAGAAGCCTTTCAAAGCAGCATTGTATAGTGTAGGCAGTGGCATTTTTATAGTCTGCTTCCATTCTGACTCTTGCTGTAGGTAGCACTTCGATTGTGTAGCGTCGCGAATCAAATGTGTAATCAGCACCTGCGTGGTCTAGCCTTGCGAATTAAATGTATAACAAGCCCTTCCGTGGTCTAGCCTTGCGAATCACATGTTTTAACCCACGCATCAAAGCAGAAGCGTAAGACACTATATCTGGTGCCGCTCGCTTTCCTCACACAACTTCCGCCAAGTGTCAACTTCGTGGTTTAGCCTTGGAATACATGTGTGTCCACTTCTGCATGCAAGCGAAATCCTGGAATGTCTGTCATATGTCAGTAGTGCCTGCTGCGTATGCAGTGTTGCCTGTTGCCCACCGTACCTATGGGTGCTGTGAAGAAACATACGCTATTGGAGCTGTAGAAGAAATCTTTAAGGGGACGCTTTGCAGAATTTGCACACAGGAAATTCATGCATAATCATTAAGGTCACTAGAGCAGCCAGCGTTTGGAGTGACGGCCTCCATTCGGTGGGTGCGATGCACCCTCGGTCACAGAATGTTGTCACGCTTGGAATACGCAAACGAACGCTGAAGACAGCAAGTCGACAAGATGCAGGCACCGCAGTGGAAGAGCACGACATTGTCCGGGAACTAATACTCTCAAAATATGAGTGAATTTTCCAAATCTATAGGTGTCGGAACGACGCACTTCCCCCCACCGTGTATCTGATTGCTCACATAAAAAACAGCTCCAGGACCCTTTTTTCCTCGGAGCAACAAAAAGGTGCACGCCCGAACGGGAAGGTTCCACTCGGCTCCCATGTTCTTTTAACAGTGCCTCGCGTGGTTGAAGTGAAAGTGTCATGTGCACCCGCGGCAGTCCACACTACGCAGAGCCTGTGTATGCTGGACAGTCTAGGTGAATATTCACCTTGGAAGAGGGCGCAGTTGTATCCTGCAGTGATACAAACGTGAGGATTGCAATATAGGGAGTTTTGTATAATGTTAGGAAGCTATAGCGGTTACTGCTCAGTGTTTTGTTTGCACAGTTGTTGACCGGGAGGTGCTGCGACCGCTCATCCGAAGAAGGGCCACAGTGGAGAGGGGCAGAGTAGAAGTCGAGAAGCAGGTTGCGAAACAAGTTTCTCTCCAGAATATTTTCTTACCTGCGCCACACTGGCAGCTCTCTGTGTTGCCTCTGACAGTCCTCTCGAGACAGCGCGAACAGGAAGTTGCCCCCGGGTAATTGGTATTACACTGCGAAAACCACTTTCTGGCCCAGAAAGCTTGTCCGACAGAGAAATCCACGGTTGCATGTGCGTAAGAGTGCACGATGTCACCATCATGCGGCAGTGCAGACAGGAGGTTAGCTCATCACAGCGCAGGGTCGTCCACCGGCTTGCACTGTACAGGCATCAGAACCAGTTGGCACCTGGTATACTGGAATGCTTCTAGCACGTACGCTGGAGCTATCTTACAGGCTTCTGGTGTAAGAGTCGATTCTCGGTTGGGATGCGGGAGCAATCGTGTTCTGCTCTTTCAACCTCTCTGCAAGCCCTTTCGGAGCTAGTGGGTGGGGGGCACTATACGCGGGCTGCTATATGCTTTTTGACAATCCTCCGAACAAAGATGCCTAAACCCGAGAACAACAAATCCCGAAGGTGGCAAAAGCCTGTGCCCCCTTGTACTGTCGAGGAAGGCCTTTTGCCTAAAGCTCGCCGTGATGCTGCGGTGCGGGCTCTTGCACAACTGCAACCCAAACTAGAAAAGGAGATCATAGGAGAATGTGTTAGATGAGACGGCGACATCCCATGCGGCTGCTTATGAATATGCGAAACCTACAGTCGAGGAGGAGCAGTGAAGCACATGGGAGAGATTTATGTGTCTGTGCTTCCTGCCTGGTGCACAGTGCACACCAGCCTGCTGCTACGGACAAGTTGGTCTCGTGCGCTATGTGCCTGTGCACAGAATTACCACGGCGCTCGTGCGAACGAGGTTCCATTCTCTACACAAGTGAGCCAGCATGGAAAGCGAATCGCACAAAGCCGTCTCGCTTAGCCAACGCAACTGCCCGACAAAGCCGATTCTGACTGATGGCTGTATAACATGTGTAAGAATATTTCGATGACTGACGTCTCAGAATCAGCAGTCGCGACGAAAACAGCATGCGTATCTACTTTGAGGTGGGATTGCCTCCCTGGTGGACGATTTGATTTGAACTTGCTTCAGCGTGTGCAGACAAAAAGCTGTTGACACGATTCTCAGCAGCATGCAGGACATTTTAGTGAGCAGTCGGTCGCCGCGCTTTTCCCGTCGATGATCAACAGCAAGCGGAAAGTGAATCGATACGTAAACAACAAACCTGTTCATGACCCAGTATTGTGACCCTTTTGAAGACCTGCTATTGTATGTAAAGGACTGACCTCCCTACTGTTATAACAGTGGTAGACAGTACCTTGGAGCATTGTCACCCGGCGCCTCTGCACAACGCACATGAGATACTAGCAGGACGGTTTTACGTATACAAACTCCCGCCGGCGTGGTCTCTCTTGACGCGTCTCACTTGATGCAACAGCGCCTACACTCAAACTATAAGTTTGTAAAGCACACAAATCTTCAGCCTGTTCGTCCCTACTTGTCTGCTTTCAGCATTACTGCGGAAGGTACCAAGGGGACGATCAGAAAGGTGTGGAAAACCTAAACGGGGCCCTGCGAGCGACAGCGATTTGCCTTCCTCCACGTGGTTTGCGCAGTGGCCCCAGGCAAGGCCCTGCGCACGGCACGCGCCTAAATATGCGAATATCGAAGCAGCGCGGCAGACGGTCAACCGTAGATGACTGTGGACGACGGTTTCACGGTCTGCAAAGCTTCATGTCAACCGGCAGCTACCAAACAGAATCAATTCCCCGCTGATTATCTCCCAGTCGGAAAAACGGTCGAAGTTACACGTGAATTGCACGCGTGCTGACTGATCCCCCATATCGGCTAACAGTTCTATGGAATGGCATCGCCCCTCCGGCCTAAGTTCACCAGCTGGTTGTCTTCAATTCGTCGTCTCCTTGTCACATTCAATGCCTTCGTGGCTTGTACAGTTCGCGATACCTCGGTTCGGACATTCCCCCGTTCTCCCTTTTGAATATGCCCTCCGACTACAGCTTCCCTCGATTACGACTACTACGACATAGTGTGTTACCGCGCTTAGAAAGAGCGTACGCGCTGCCCCGAGTCCCGACGGTCTAACTGTTAAATCCGGGCTTGTAAGTGTGTGTGGCCGCACTCAGCAACTCTCAGTTTGTGACCTGAAAGGCTCGGCCGAGTTGCACAGTCGCTCCAGTTCTTGATATTCTTCCAAAATGCACTGCCGCAAGAGTGCCGGAGAGTCAAGCACAGCACGATCGATATGAAGTACCAAATCGATATTATCTGCGTACGAGAAAGCGCCGACATTGAGCCCGACCTGCAAGAGGCACAGACATTCACACCGTGTTCAGCTCCGGCTTTACGCAAGGTGACCACTAGCTGATACAACATTTCTGCGTCCGCGAAAGCAATGAACATATCAAACGAACGAACACATACTTATGTATATGTATATATGCTAGTAAACGGGTGTGTACATATGTACGCAGAGGAGTGCCTGGTGAACTTAATCTCGACGAGGGGAGATTGTTTGATCCACATTTGAGGATGAGCACGGACGGCTCTGTTTACCTCAACTGGCAACAATCAGCTACGCACATAGCGCGCATGACAACTAGTCACGTTCAAAGCGTAGCCTTGCGTGTTTGGTTATCTGGTAGAACAGACACGCCGACACGCTCGTCCTCATGAGTGAATGCTACAAAGAGATGCATGCTCGGTCAACTGCTCGACGCAGGCACAGTTACACAACCCCACGCACACGCGTGCGTGCGTATGACCCCTGAGCCTCCAAGAACACAAGTCTATAGCTGGGGTACAACAGCAATAAAACCACAACTATCTGTGTTCACTAGCGCTGGCCCAAGTGCAACCGTTTTGACTCGTCTCCGGGGAATTGTCCCTATACATTCTTGATGCCTCTCGCAAAGAGTTTCCTAGATGTAGGAGTGCGTGCAGCTTTCTGCAGGCTCTCGGATATGTTCAATCCGCATATAGTCTTGAGTATACGTGCTTGTCAACTTGTACGCGCCGCTCTTTTCCATTCACAAAAACGATAGGAATGTGTTTACTCTTCCGTAACTTCCGCTGCGTGCCCTCCTCTAAGGCGTCAATGGTTCAAAAGGAGTGCGCCAGCAGCCTAGGCTCAAACGGTATGTACGCTATTATTAAAAGTATAGCCAACCGGATTACCTTGCCCACAAAACCTCCAAAAAAATGCATCATGTAAACTTGCGCGCGTTTATTTGAGGGAGTTCGGAGGGTCCAGGAACGTTGCTGAGCCAGCATAGACAACTGAAAAACAGAAGCAAAAGGAGGAAGCAGGCCGTGCCTGTCATACAGTATTGCATTCCATGTCCGTGTTCAGGTCCGTCTGTGTATAAACGATACAGACTACCTGTGTTCGAATAGAATTAGCGGCAAAGGGATGCATCTGCACAGAATAGATTCAGAGCAGCGTCTTCCCAGTCAAACCCGTCGCATGGGGGCCTTAGTTAGTGACGTCTGCACCCCTTCTCCATTTCGTGCGCTGGCGAGACTAATTTTTTGTGCATATCAGCAGCTAGCAACTTTACGTGCGCACGACAATACCTCCAGACGGATACACGAGTGAAATGCCTCAAATTCGCCTCCCATGCATACACGAATGGGGTTCCCCTGTTGCGCAGTTCACATGTGCATCTCACGTATATACGTGTGCGGTCTCATCCACGTCTTCACCTCGTTGGCTAAGCAAGCACACATACATGAATATCTTCCCTTGCGCACTCAAGATTCGCTGATGAAGCATGAACACATGGGATTTCTACATGTGCTCACTCGCGCTCAGGCAGGGAGCAGCCAGTGATACGAGGCAGCATATCTTAGCGATTAATTTCCATGTTCCGATGAGACGGAACTCCCCATCGCTTATGAGCAAGCGCAATCTTAAGGAAAGATAGGAGGAAAAGGTCACCTTTGATCTCATACTTACCCCGAAAGGATGGAAAAAGTTCCTTGCATTTTTTTTTTCTTTGCTAAGAGATGCACGCGGCTAAGAGAGTGTGTTACACATTTGTCTGTGAGACTTGTGTGCAACACATACACACACACACACACACGCACACACACTGGATAGTAGTGGTTTTGAAACAACGAACGAATCGTCACCAAGCAATAGCCACTTTGGAAGTTCATGCAGATGTGTGCCGCCCAGAGGCCTTTCTATGAGTCAGAAGCGATTCTTCGCGTTTGCCTGTGGCCATCATCAGTTGCAGACCCGAGTCAAGGTTTGTGAGCTTCAGAGGTCTATATGTGCAAAACATGTGCAGAGAGTGACGAAAGCGAGGAACTGTACGATGAGAGATCTGCTTCGAAGCTATCACGCACAGTTGGTTGACAGATATAGTTACCTGACGCGGGTGCATCTCCTGCAAAGAGACACTTCGCGACAGCCTCAACTTTCTACAATATTGTTTTCGATTGTGTACAGTCTCGAAGGCCGTGCCCTCCAGTGCTCTTACTTTGTTGGTAAGCCATGTTTGAAGAAACCATGTAATGTCTGGGGTAGTCGCAAAAGAAATTGTTTCCATCATACCGAAGACGCAGGCTCCAATGCTTCGCACTTTTTTTCCGAAGTCGTATTCGCACCTTCATCAGCCTGCACGCTCACACCCGCTCTCCGCCACTACTTAGTCAATTGGTGCTGTCGGACCAAAATCAGCGTTTGTGCAAATGTGTGAGTACTGTGTATGTGGAAGTGGTGTGCGTGTGTGTGTGTGTGTATGTGGGCGTGTATGTGGACGTGTATGTGTATCTGAGTGTGTGTTGGTGTAGAAGTGCAAACGTGCGTGTATGACTGTGCGTGTGATACCTATGAGGGTGCTTGCGTGAGTATGTGTGTGTGTTATGCGCCTACTGACTTCCGTCGGGAACGCTTTGGCCTTCCTGGAGCACAATCGTCCATGGGAGGCCGCGTCTCACACATCAAGACCCAGTCTGAATCAAAGCCTCGCCACTGCTCTTCAAGCTCATCAAAAACGAAGACACAGCCTTCAACGGACTATCTGTATACGCATATCTCTTTGCCTTTGATAAGTGAAGCGTATTCATGTATTGTATGTAATATATATATATATACCACAGTGTTGCTGCAGTTGCCCGCGCTACTTCTCGCACAGGGTTTGCTGCGCAGCAAAACGCGTGTTGCGGGGTGTATCTGCATATCCTGCTCTTGTGCCTGTCTCGTCCTATAAATGAATGTACTATCTATGTATAATAAGATGTTAGAATTCTTTTATTTGAGCTGCAAGAAGTGCTAACTGTGAAGGATACGATGGAGCACCACGAGCACCAGTTCGGCGCATGCCAGGCGTCTGCGACTTAGTATTGCTAAGGCTCGATGATTTGCACATTCACGTGTACATATGCAAGTATATGTACACGATTGACTATACTCAGCTTTATCACTGTATACATACGTACTCGTTCATCCTGTGCTTTGCGCGTTTAAGCACAGTGGCCGTATGCATGTTGATGACCTATCGTCTTCTAAATACTCAATAGCATATGTCCCTTTCGCCTAGGATTAAAAGAAATACACTCGTCGAAAGGGTTTGAACGTTTTTACTGCATATATGTATATATTTAATATATGAGAGACTTCTCAACCTACCATGCGGAAGTGACGGTACTTTCCACACCGGGGAAGTCACGACGCCCTACCTCTCATATGCCGAGGACAGCAGAAGAAAGATCTGAGGGAGCGAGTTCTACGACAGTGGAAGTGAAATTGTTGCGCAGCTGGAAAGATTCCTCTAGAGAGGGTTCGCAAGTTCACCGGAACGATGATATTGATGTGTAACAGCCGGCATCTGTCTTGAGCGTGTTGCTGGTCTCCAAAGCTTTCTGATGAGCCGTCCTTCTGGTCTATTTGCTGCTGTTTCTCCAGCGCGTCCCGTTGCTCACTCTTTACGTATACTGCTGCCGCTGCTGCTCGTGCTGACGTTTTCGCTGCTGATACGTGACACGTTGAGCGTTCTGCTTCATACAAGCGGCCCACCGTATGCCTGAGTTCATATTCCTTGAGCGTCTGCTGCAGCTACCCGCGTAAGTCGTTGGAGAGTGGAGAAACATTCTTTCGTATGCACGCGTGAGCAATCTGCTTCTGACACTCCCCGCTTCATCAAGCTTCGCCAAATTTCGTCCGTCTGCTCGACCGCTGCTGTCCACGCTGGTGTCTCCAGCGCATCGCCTGCTACCCTCCTGTCCAAAGGCAGCGCGCTTTGCCTGCAGCTGTTGCGCGATGAATATACGGTGATGTGAAGCTTGTCGCCATTTGGATTTCCTTCTTTTTCAGTCTCTTCACTTTCGTACTGTTGGGATGTTTTGCTTTCGAATCTGGGCTTCTCTTGCGTTCAATTCGCAAAAAACCAGCTTCTCCCAAAAGCGAGGAGCGGAACGTTTCCTCGTCTGAAGTGGAAGAGATACATTCACGAAATGCATGTTTCATTGGCTCTAGCACTGCCGCTGCTGCTGTCCCTGGTGCTGCTGTCGTCACAGGTGCTGCTGCTGCCTTTTTCTTACATGATAGTCGTGAACTAGTAGACGTCTTCTCAGATGCTTTCGTGGTGATCCGCCTTTCGTCGGTGTTTGTGCTAATTACTTGCTTTTTTGAATTGTGAAATTCTAACGCATCCTTCCTCAAGGAGCAGGACTTCCCCCGAAGTCGTCGAAGATTATTTAGAAGGACACACAGACGATCCTCCCGCAAGACCAGGGAGTCGCTGCATGCAACTGCATCCCCATCGTGGATGCGCTGTCTTGCATCTTTGTCTGCCCCTCTCTCCAATTAGCAGAGAACCTGTGTATTTCCTCAGGAAGTGTAGAGCACTTTTCTGCGGGCACCACCTGTCGCCCCAACCTATACGTGAGGACGACCTTGTACTGCATATACGATGAAAGACAGCCCTTTTACGCGAGTTACTCATCATTGTCCAGCTGTCAGTGTATCTCCTGCTTGCTCTGTTTCTTCTTACATAACGCGCGCAATTCTCTTCTCCATACTGGCATCTCCTAAGACTGTCATTGACTGCTGCTGCTGCTGCGCCACCTGGAGGTTGAATGAGGTGCATAAATGCCTGCCTCATCAAGTTTCTGTCAAGATCTGATAATGATGTCCTCCGTGGCGGTAATCTGCACTAGATGCATCTATCTTCGCCTGTCTATCTGATGACAAAGCAGCTATACGCCCCTCTCGCACAGTCGTCATCAGCTTTGCCACGTTTTCGTGGGGTGAGCAATAGGCTCCACTGATACTTCCTGCACCCTCCTCCTATCGGCGGCGGCGGGTGCAGAGCCCGCGCTGCAGTCGTCTAACGGGCCGAGAACACCCGTTTTGCGCCCCGTGAGACGTAGGGTGGCCTTTTGCAACAGATGGTTCACAAGTTTGAGAATAGGACATCTCTGCAGCTCTCTCCTTCAAAAGACTTTGCCAGTTTTTCCTTCGCACGGACGTAGCGCCAGATGCCACCACAACTACGCAGCTCGTTAGCAGCTCATTGATGAGGTGAATGCGTTGGAGATATCAGGCTCGGCAGGTAATGCAGAAGGTGTTTTCTCTGCGACTGTAGCATTGTGGGCGAAAGACACCTGTTGTCAGGCCTGATTCCGGAGGCCAAGAACTAGCACCCGGTCGGTTCCCGTTCTTCTTCATGCACTGCGACGTAACACCTACAACGCTTTCATTATCCCTTTGAGCTGTTTTATCCGAGCTGCCAACTGGAAGTGGTTAGTGCTTGTGCATTCGCACGTCCCATCCGCACGGCCTTACGAGTACGTGGGTTCCTTACAATTACTTCAGCAGCGGCAGTAGTACTCAAGCCACTCCCACCATCTTCTCCACTTCGATTTATCAGCTCTGCAGCACTAGCCCCGCTAACCAGCTTTAAGAGACAACACCGCAGTGGAAGGAGCGTATTCACTTGATAAAGGGGTTGAAGCGGTCTTGTTGGCTTCGCGTTTTACTCATCTCGCGACTAAGCAGAGACCATGGAATAGGGACGCCAGGAATAGAAAAGGAACCTTGAAGCATGCTTAACAGACGTTTGTAGAGCCCTTGCAACGAAGAAGAATAAACAAGGAAGTCTCTTCGCGCGGTGAGATGCTCATGCGCAGGCAGCGCTCGATATGATTTACCTGCTACTTGTGGTACTCCCAGCAGACGCCGCAGCCTTTTAAGGCGTTGCAGGTCTGAAAACGTATCCAGTGGATATCGTGTGCCCACCCAGACCTGGAGAGCGCATCAGTTACACAAGCCTCAGCGGTTTATTACACAAATAAAGAGACAAATATACCAGCATGTAGCTATACGTACGTGTGGAGCGCGTCGCAGGCATACCGTGTCCCTGCTATACCCTGAGGAAAATCCCTTATGCATCTATGGTATATAGGTGCACACACGCGTACAACGTGTTTGTGGAAGCACAAAAACGTATACCAACAATAGTAGGACGACGACTGATACAAAGTCAACGCAACATAGTCAGACAAAGGCACGCCACTGTCGCATGTGCCCAAGCGATATAGTCTTTCAGTCCAATATTGTACACAAAAACCACTGAGATACTTCATAAGTATTACGCATGACACACACATACCCCAGCAGAGGGTCTCCACCACGTGTGGCTCTTTTCACTTGTACCTACTATGGGTTTGATGGGTTGTGAAGCCACCTCGCTGAATGTCTCTGGCACGTATGTAGCTTTGGTGCATGCACGTATGTATGTCTACAGACAAAAGAAGTCGCCTATATAAAGGTTTTCTGCCACGCATAGAGCTTTGGCACGTGTATGAAATGTCTGCAAGCTAGTGAAGTCATATACGCAATAGGGTCTTGACCACGTACGTAGCCTGGCACGGGTAGGTACGTGTCTTTTTGTGTGAAAGAGCCACTCATCACTCTGCTTTTAAATCCTTGTGCGAGGTCACTCACAACATGCACGCGTTAGACGAGTCCCAAGACTCATAGCTGAAGGTGTCGTCTGCAAGGTAACAGGAGAACACCTCATATTGTGAGAGTCTGGTCGAATCTAAAGACATATACTCTCTACCTTTGTGCAATTGAATAGGCGTCCCGCATATGCACGTACTGATATGAGCGTTTACAGGGCCTTAACACTTTTTGACTAATGAGCTCCTTGTTCACCCTGAAGTAGCTTGAGTAAAAGCCCGTTGTATATGTGTGTGTACATACTGAAGTGGTAATGCCGCTGGGTGGCATAGTGTGCGTATAAGGTGCTGGCATTGCCTACGTGATAGTAGCTTGAACAGAAACTCTCTCTGTGGATGTTTGTGTTTGTTAGAAAGATATGCCTCTGCGTGGCATACTGTGTGTCTTCTGAGGTGCTGTAATAGCCTAAGTAGCTTGAAAAGAAACCTTCGGTGCAGATGTGTGTTTCTCGGAAAAATACGTCTTCGTGTGGCATATACTGTGTGCATGGGGAGTCGTGACTGCACGTAACGGCAGGAGCTCAAACGCTCTTTTAGCTCGTGGAACGGCTACTGTCGGCATGTTGAAAAGCCCGTGCGGGGTGGGCAGTATGTATGTGGGAATATGGCACAGCAAAGATTGTTGCCTTTGGGGTGGTCTCCAGCCTCTTGTGTGGACGTATCAGTACGCACGGGAAAAGAATCGCACTGATCGCTCCCCTGCTGTGTCGGTGGTATACATCCTTTTCGCACACGAGCACACGGACACACAGCCCAAGAGTACCACAAACGCAGGCCCCCTACACACACACACATATAGACACTCATCAAGAAACCCCTTTGTGCGCGGAGTAGAGTAGGCATGTCTTGTGTTTCTGACTGTGTCGTTGTTGTGCGGAGAAAGAACACATAAGCTGGACCCTACACACACGATACCCCATACGTGGGGGATAGTTCCGTCGTGAGCAAAGTAGCTCGTACACTTTCATTGATATATGACTTGCTCTGTGTTGTGCGGAAAAGCTGAAATGAGTTTCGTGTGTATTTCGTACCTCTGGGCGTCTGATATAGTCCATATCATCCCAGTGTCTGTCTCTGCGTAGTGCAATTAGTGCACAGACGTGCCAGGGGATCCGGAAGGTACGCGAGGACGTGCAGCAGCAGGCGTGGTAGGATTGGGGGGCTGGTTAATGGGAGGCACTAGCGGTTTTAGAGGAGGACGAGGAGGCGAAAAAGCCACTTTTTTATTTATTACTGAGCAGTGCAAAACATTGACAGTGTTGCTAGCTGCGTCCGTGGGTTTCCTCGTAAGAGTGAGGAAGCGGCATCTGGACTGGAGCATACGAGGAGACGTCAGCACATGTGCGAGACGGAAGAAGGGCTGCGCTACAGGAAAGGAGCTTGTTAGAGGACCTGATGCTCCGCTGTTTGTCCTGAAAGCGTCAGCACCTGAAAGTAGAAGCGCTTCGACTACGGGAGGAACATCTTCATGCAGGGAATCCGCCATGCAACAAAGAAGAGTCCTCCAGGAAAGGCGGGGGGCGTGGACAATGTGGAGTGTTGTGTATGGAAAGAAGCTCAGTCTCGGAAAATATAGACGCCATTTTGCTCGAGCAGAAAACCAGCTGGTCAAGGGAGGCAGTAGGCAGCAACTCCCTTGCTACGACCCCAGGAGAGGTGACTGTCAGGGGGATCTCCAACCAGACTTCGTGAACGAGAGACGCCGACGGAGACTGCGACTTGCCGCTCCGCACGTTTGTAGAAGAGAGTACGCTCGAGATATACCGAACTTCCCCATCGGTGCAGCGGGAGGCAGCAGCAGAGGCCGGTGAGGCGGTGGTGGATGGAGAGAGGACCAAGTGCAGCAGAGACCGGAAGACACGCGCGCGTGTCTGTGGGCATGCCGGTTGGGGTTCCTGTTGCCCCAGCATAAGAAGCATTTGTAGGAGTTTGTGAATCATTCACAACATTAGACATGCACGTGAGAGGAGTGCAAGTGTCCATTCCGTCAGACATTTTATGAGTATTCAGAGCTGATGAGGAGTCAGCAGAGGGTGGACAGGTCTGACAGGGTTGTTCTCTATCACGAACACGGCCACTCCAAGCAGGAGAAGAACCTGCTGTAGTAGAGCTCGTACAAGTGGTAGACCCATCTCCTTGCAATACTTGGTTTTGTTCGTGTTGTACTGAGCCTTCATACTGGCTGTCTTTCCCGATCGCGCAGCGTACGCCACTCCATTTTCTTTCCGCAGGCCTTTCTGTTGTCTCGTCTGCTCCTTCATGGTCCTTCCCACGTTTCAGTGGGCTCCGACTGGGATTTGTGTGCGACTGTTGTTGTTGAAGTTGATGAACGTTTTCTGCAGAACGACCGCCTTTCATATCTCCTTCACAAATCGCAGCGGGAGAATCAGACTCGAAACCTTCGGCTCCTGACAGTGGAAAGGCAGTCGTTTCTGCTGTGGTCCCCGTGCAAACCGCAGCTAAAGACTCTGGCACATCTCTCACTGCCTCTGATAATATGGGAACTGGACACGCCTGCTCAACTACACAATTCTCCTGCTGCTGCTGCTGCAGCATATGTGGAGACCGTGTAAACATGTCAGATAAAAACATATTGGTAAGCGCGATGCCATCAGCTACGGCGTGATGGACCCGAAAAACAATCAAAGACCCAACAACAGGCGGTGTCTGAGAACCTTTCCTGTTGTATGTGTTGCTGTTTGAGGTCTCTGCCGGGTCTGCGTCCGTGCTACTCTTGTTGATATGACGTCGCATATGCCTGTTCTCGTTATGGCCCCCACTGGCTCTTCGACTGCCTGTAGCGAAACAAGATCTCTCTCTTGTTATACTGCTGCTCCTTGTTTTCTCTCCCAGAGAGGCTGCCACACATCAGAGCAGATGTTTCCGTCGAAGTTTCTGTTCGGTTTACACGTGCTGTTGCTCGTAACACGTCCTCCTGCAGGCGACGGTGGCTCAGTAGTGTCTAGCGCTGCGGTACCTGCCGGCTGCAGCCAGCGGGTCCCATATTGAGCTGCTTGTCCTGCCTTTCTTTTCTGTACGGATTTTGAGCAACTGCCAATATCGCCTTCTGCTGTGTTCTCCTCTCGTCTGCTGTCACAGCCCTAGAAGGCACTTCATTTGTAGTGGAAATGTTACGCATACTTCTGGCTATGATCTCGTTCCTATTGTGGCCTTCTGTCTGCTTCTGGTGTGGTCTCAGATTTGTGTTTTCTCTCTTACGTCCCCTATCGAGTATAGCAGGTATTGAGGCCCTGCGAACTGCTGTTTGGTTGGGATTGTCGTGCGCGCACTGCCGCTTCGTTATTACATGCGTTGTTGTCGTTCTCAGATTCTATACGTTCTGCTGCGTGCTCCGCGTTGTCACTAGTGCACAGTTGCTTTCTTTCAGGTGAGTAGCTGCAGGGCTGGCTGTGGCAAAAGCTGTGACTATCTGCTTCAGAGGCACCCCCATGTGCTTGAATTTCTGTTTCTGCAGGTGTGAGCATGGCCCCAAATGGCACTGGCTGGTGAGAAGCAGTGCCTATCTTTCCTTGCACGCTTCGAAAACGAACATTTTCTAGAGCAGCTGCCTCATGCACCGGGGGCAGCTCCACGGATTCTAAGAGCACGAACTGCCATAGAGGCTGCGCTGGTGGAAGAGGTTGACTGGCTAGCAGTGTTACCAGTGCCTGTGCCTCCTCGTGATGCACCACACAATCGCACGTCTTTTTTCCTTCCGTGCCAAGCTCTTTATTTTCATTCACTTCGGCGTGACGTCTACGTAAGCTCTCAGAAGCTGCACTACTACTGTTCACATGGATCGTCTCCCCATAGTTATTTGCGAATGGACTCCTGCTCGTTTTGTGCGAACACAGGCACTTCTGTTATGAATCGAAACACACGTTCTTTTACCTTGCCTCTCGTTTTGCTCCTGTCTCTTCTTCCTCTCCTCCTTCACAGCCAGACTGGTTTCTGCGCTACTCGGTCTACAGGAGCTGTTACTGCCCCCCCCCGTTATGGAGTTACTGCATTCAAGCATATCTCCCTGTATTTTATGCAAGACTTTTTCTTCCTTGTGATTTCTGTGATATGCGTCGCCACTTCTGTCGTCTGTTGGTGACGTTGTTGTTCTCCGTGACTTGTTCATATGTTGGATGCTGGTATCTTCTGGAACGTGGCTGCATGCATCTGAGTGACTTGCTTGATGTTCTTCTCCCCCCCCTTTACCCGTACCGCTACTTCGTTTGCTGACAGGCACTCCTTCATTGCTGCCTTGCGTATGGGAGATCCAGTGAGGCGAGGGAGAAAGGGAAACAGCGTGTTCTTCAACTTGCGCCGCCCGGCTGTTCGTACAACAGCGCTGATCGAGGACGCCAGCCACCATACTGTGACGTCGCCTAGGCAGTTTTTGAACGGTAGATGTATCACGATACTCTCTTTTCTATACGCCGTAGATGCTGCTCTACACTCCCATCAGCAGAATACTGCCTTTTATGCGAAAAATGCTCATGCAGTCTTTCGTCAGTAACCATTCGTTGTGTGCAACAGCCATAGGAGAGACTTCCCATTCCTTCTTCCTCCTTTCTCCTCTGCGGCCGCTGTCCTATACGTCTATATTCCGTTGGCACCGTCGGTCTGGTAGAAGTATCAATCAGCATTAGTGTGTCCTGCCTGTTTGTTTCTCCCTCTTTCTGTTGACGACCATTCTGCCGTACGCAATACTGGCGCGTGGCACCCCCTACAAGCCTGTATGTTGGATTTTGCTCTTTCTTCTTGGAGGCAAGTGAAATTTGATTTTAACCCTTTGATATCAGAGGGATCTTTCAGGCCCCGATGTAAAGCTAACAGCGTCAGAACTTGCTGTCTATTGAGACTTATGACGTGTCTGGAGGCTGAGAAAGATTCGTCTCGAACCCAACAATATCGATGCAGAACCTTACGAACAGTCGTACGCAGGCGTGGATGCTTAAAGCACAATAAGGGGATTGTATCATCATCAACATCAACATCGTCCATCAGTCTTCTCCTGGTCAGAGTCGCTAGCATCATCGTAATAATCTTCAAGATCACTATTACCGTCGTCACTATTATCATCATACTTTACTTTGTCAAGGACGCAGTTGCGTGGAGCTTTCTCTTTCTTACTAGAACAGCGTGCCTCTTCATCATCGTCGTCCTCTCGTTGTACCGCCGCTCTCCTCCTGCACCACTCTGCTTCTTCCTGCGTTCTATCCGGCCGCTCTCCTGCATGTTCCACGTTTCGCTTCCTTGGCGCATTTATGCATCTAGGCTCTTCCACTGGCCGCTCCGTATTTGTTCTCCCTATGAAAACCATATCGTCCGTATCGTTCTCTCTTTCCTTCTGTTGAGCCCTTCTCTTCATTTCGCTCTGTAACGGCGTATGTGCCCTGTCTCTAGAAAATCTCCCTTCTTCATATATCTCCGTGTCGTCCCGCGTCATCAGCAGATTTTTGCGTACGACGGCTAGAAGCTCTTTCCGTGTTAGTCTTTCTGTATAAGCCAAACCACATATCACCAGGCGCGGTTGAGAGAAAAGCACAAGCTCTTGTCCATTCAAAGCATCCAGAATTTCTGTTTCCTTCTTCTTGGCTTCTTTGCTTGACCAGAAGTTTTACTCTGCCTGCGTGAGGATCGTCCTCCCAAAGGCATTCTCGCTTGTAAACACCGTTGCGTCTTCTCTCTGTATGATACCCGAGCGGGAGCTGCTCCACTTGGCGAGAGGCTCGATGCAGACAAAGGGTGTTTCGTTCTGTGGTGGCTTTTGGGAAGTGTAAAAAGGCTGCTCTTCAGGAGCGTCTGCCAGAAAGCCACTGCAGGACATCTCCATCTCGTTACGTGGAAAGCCCAGCTCTAGGTGACGGGTATTAGCAGAGCGGGAAACGGCTATTGGCTCTGGTTCGCAGGAACTAGGGGGTTTCGCTGAGCTTGACAAACTTCTTTGCGGCACCTGCGGCTAGCTCGCTGGCAGCACGGAGACAGACAATGTCTTCTAAAGCTGTTGCTAATGTCTTGAACACACGCTGTAGTGCTGCTTCGCCCGGAAAGCGGCAACTGCGTAGAAACGAAGGAGTAATATGCCCAGCCGTGTAGCTAAAACCTACAACGTGCAGCACGCACTGCTCGCATACGTTTTTGCAGACAACACGGCATTTTTCCCAGCAAGATAAAGAAGTATGCGACCAACGGAGCCTTTCCCCCGCACACCGTGATAAAGAGGATTCTCTTGAAAAAGATCTGAGATGCTTTCAAAGCCACTCTTTGCGCATCTCCTAACCGCTTCCTGTGCTTGACCAGAGAGACCGTAGACACAATCGGGGAGGCAGTGCCTTTGTTCCGTTGGCGG
Source organism: Ochotona princeps (assembly GCF_030435755.1). NCBI lineage: Eukaryota > Metazoa > Chordata > Mammalia > Lagomorpha > Ochotonidae > Ochotona > Ochotona princeps. Next base: position 17,186 of record NW_026698653.1, read on the forward strand.
CCGTGGGAAGTGGTTTATTTTTCGCGGCTTGGTGTCCGTTCTCCTCCTCCTCCTCCTCCTCTCGCTGCTGCGTACGTCGCCGTCCTTTGCGCACCCCCTTCCATGTGCCTGTCTTCAAACCCATCAAATGTCGTACCGATACGTTGCTCGACACACTCCTGCATTCTACGGCGCTGAAGAGAGGTCGTCCTCTCCTGCACATCTTGCCCTTCCTGAGGCACCCGTATCCACTCGTAGGTTTCATGCTGCTGCCTCTTCCACCGCCTCCGTCGCTGCTGCTTAGAGCACCTTACGTCCATCTTTTTTCTGGCTATCAATGATCGGCTTCTTCGGTCTGTTGAGGTCCTTTGCAGGCGTGTAAAATAGTTGTTCATTGCCGATCTCTTCTTCTGTTTCGCTTGTTTTTGCCACGTCCGAAACTTTGTTGTGCCGTACAATAAGCGAAACAGCGTGTGGCGCAGAAGCTCCAACACGCGTCGTACGCACGACGAAGCACCCATATTACGCCGAGGCAGGGTATGTACAGTCCATGAACAAATGGATACATAATCAGCAGCAAGACAAAAAAGTAGATGTGAATACGCGTTTCAGATTCATGTGTGTCAATATTTTGCCACGCGACCACTATCCTCTCAAGTAGATTTCCTGCGCCGAACGAGAAAGTGCCATGTTTGGAAGGCGACGCTTTTCCAAGAACTTGGCGAGACATTAGTCGTCGAGGAGAGCTTCCTTCTTTCCTGCATCAGGCACCGCCGATTGAACTCCATCCAAAAACGCTAGTGCAAAAATCAAACAATACGGTCACAAAGCGGTACTTGGATATCAAGAAGGAGCATCATGAAGACGTGCTTTTAAAAAAAGGTGACCGCAACAGAGGCTGCTGGAATGCATATGAAAACGTAAATGCCTATATATATATATACATACGTGTACATGCATGGTAGGCATGTGGTGTCCGCCACTCAGTCATATAAATAAATAGACTCAAATGAGTGTGAACTGATTCAGGCACGGCTTCAGCAGGAGCGCCGGAACTCCTTACACGGTAGTAGTAGTAGTAGGCACCGCATATGCAGCATGAGGTAACGCAAGGCCAGTGGTAGTAGGCTCTCAAGGCAGCTGCTTTCTCATATTACGTTCGTGTAACTCCCTGAATGAACGTGCACACGGTAGTCTTCCGTCTGCGTCTCCTGGGAAATTCTTCCGAGACAAACTAGGCCCCCACCAATGGGATGACACTGACTTTGTCTTTGTGCACCACAGGGCTGCTAACGCTGGTGGGAGTCAACTGTGTGTTATACCGGCAGGATGTCTTACAAATGACTTCTTGTGTTCTCATATGTTTACCGGATAGTTTTGTCGCAGGTCTTTCGGTGAAGTTTTTTTTCTGCGATGGGTTTTCTCTTCGTGCTGAGATATCAGCGCCACTGCCGTTCTCGCGTCCTCCTCCTCCTTTTCCTTCTTGTGGTTGTGTAGCTCCAACGAGGAAGAGCTCTTAGTTGTGGCCACCACCGTGAGGCCCAACACATTCTGTTTTTTCTGACGTTTCCCTTCCTTCCCGATTACAAAAACCACCGTCTTGCACCAGGCCGCTTTCTCTTTCTACTGTTGCTGCGCGGGCTGTGCTTACTCCATGCGGAATCTTTGTTGCGGAAAGTTGTTTTTGAGAGTATTCGTGAAGGGCGGTGTCCCGATCCATGGCAGTCACGTGTCGCAGAGTAACTGCAGCGAAAAAGCGTAGGAAATGCATCTGATCTATCATCTTCTCTCCTGCTGTGCTGCTGCTCTTTTCGTGGGTGGCTTGTCTGTGACGGCAGCCAGTCGTTCCCTCTGGCAGAAAAGACTTTTCTCGACAGAAGTAGGCCACGCACACATGACGGAGCTGCTCTTCGTCGTTTGAATCAGCAGTCACCTGCTCGTTGAGTGGAGTCCCTGCGTGTAAGCGTTGTTCTCGTGTTTTGCTCTTGCGAGGAACAGAGCACGCAAGCTCTGAGGGGGTCCGATGATCGTGTCCGCAGAAGGACGCTTCTGGGTGTCTGGGAACAATGCCATTCTTATGATGAGAAAAAAGGTGTCCTACCAACCCCTGTATAAGCGCCAGTAGCATAGTGGACGCGCGTATACGGCCGCAGCGCCATTTCCAGTAGAAGAGGCCGCACTTTTGAATCCAACTGCTGCGGAAGACTGGATAGTTGTGTACGTACCAGTCAGGGGACCCTGATTTAATTTTTCCCTGGTTGTCGTAGAAAGTCACGGGCGCGGGGGGGCACTGGATACAAGGCAACCTGCTGAGAATGTGTTGATGTCTCTGAAAGTGTCGTTATTAGAATAGAAGAGCGACGACAGTCACAACAGCAGCAAATGCTGCCTTCCATTGGAGGCGAAAGAGTCCTACTACTCTTTCTCTTGTTTTGTACAAGCGAATTATCATCATCATTCTCCTGGTGTATGGTGCCACGGATCTGCTCTCTGCTGATAGTGCTGCTGCTGCTGCAGCGCGCCGCAGAGGAGGTCTGCCACAACTCGTTCCAGGTTTCCTGAGGTTTGAATCCCCGAGCAATCTCCAGCAACGCCTTCACAGCATTCGTCGTCTGCTGGTGCAATGCGCATGAGCGCACTCAGCCACGTGTCGCGGGTCTTGTTGCCATGTGAGGGGTGTAGTGAATCCGGCGGCGGTGAGGTGAGATCTCTTCTGTAGCGAGTGGCGCTGCTAACGCCGGCGGCCACGTCGGCTGTCGTCGTGGTTGTGTTTTTACCGAAGAGTCCCAGCAGAAGAGATCTCGAAGCCTTGAAGTATCGAATCAAGGTGTTCCCAAGCGTTCCCAAGTAATCGCGATCTTCTGGTCTCTCTGTCTTGTCATTGTCCTGGCATTGAATTACATCAGTAGGCGGAGACATTCTGAAACTACTTTCAGTAGTGTACGTCTGCTGCGGCATCTCCGAAAAATCAGTGAATTCCACCAGACTATCCCAATCTCTCTCTTTCTTTCGTGCAGGACTTATAGAAGTGAAATAGCGTTTCCCCCTTGCCTCTGATGTTATTTCTCGGTTGCTGCAATCAACTCTTGCAAGGCGAGTACCGGAGGCCTTGGACACAACAGGCAGCCGTCCCTGACCGCACCTAGGTACTGTTGCTGTGTCTGGCGGATCAAAGTACGCGGGGAGCGCCAGCGGAATTTTTTGTGGGATGCCGGATGAAAAGGGGGGGAATGAACCTGTCGAAATCAGCACTTCAGCCTCAGAGAAACGATCACTTAGCAAAGCACTGGACTTCTCGTTGACAAATTCGGCGTCCTCCTCTAAGACGCCAGCCGCTCTTTCCTTATTGGAGGCGCCTGCCTGTCTGCCCGTCGAGGCATATGCGTCCGCGCCATGTAGACCTGACTGTGAAGTGCGAAAGTCTTTAAGCGCCTCTGTGGTGTCTTCAGCAAGGCTACCACTACACTTTTCGTGGCAGTCACTAACTCTTATTCCGCACTCTAGTGTATGTCGTGGTTCCTTCTCCCCCGCTGCTATAGCCGATTGAGTCGGCGGTGGGAGAAGGGCTTGTGCTGATGTTCCCTGTAGAGTTTCTCGCATTGACAGCGGCGATGACGGCGATGCCTGCACTTGAGTTAGTTCACTTGCAGTATGCTCCCCAACTGCTTCTGCTTCCTCATGTGCCTCTCTTCGTTCCTTACCAGCACCTCCCCAATGCTCCCTTCGCAATTGATGTTGCAGAGTCTCTTCCTTTGCTGAGGACTGGCTTTCCGCTGCTAGAATGTGTTGCGCTGGTGCTTGAGGTTTTCTTTGTGGCCTTTCAAAATTTGCAGGCGCATCTGTCTCCTGGGAAACACCTGAGATCGTGCGCCGCCGCACGGCTCCTTTTGCTGCGGCCACGTTTGTTGCCTCCTTTTCGGTACGGGCTTCTTCATCTTTGGATTTCTCTTCAGTCGTGTTCCCGTAAGCAGCCCATGAGTTGGTGTCTGGGAGCTGATTCGTGTCTCTTCTTCTACTGCAGCTCCAGCCCTTGGTGCTTGGTTTTTGTGGCGCTGTCTTACATGCTTCACCAGGCCTTGCCCGGTGCTTTGTTGCACGGAGAGGACTCCAAACGTTGTTGCTGCGCTGGGACCTTTTCTGTGCTGCAAGTGAAGCGCTGCAGTACGACAGTTCATAGCTTTGGGTGGTTTGTGGGGATGTACGTATTCGGCCGGCCTGCGGGCTAGAACCGCGCCCCCACGGTAGGTCGGTGACCTCATGGGCGGAGTGAGCAGATGGGATTGGAAGGCTGTCAGAGGCATTCTCATGTGGGTGCGGACCCGGCTCTGCAGCAGCGGGCCGCGCACGCTCGTGATGTCGTCTGAAATAGCGATACGACATGAGTGCAGGAGAGGAGTTTCAGCCTCACAGAGGTTCGACGAAAACTCCGCAGAAGGAGATAGATGCTTTGGTAGCTCGAAACACTTTGTTCACCGTGTTGATTTCAGTTCCACTGCGAGGCTGTCCCTGGGTTACACCTGCGCGCATTCTCTTGATAGCTTCGTGGGACGAGTAGCCAACCAATCTACACACTTCGGTCCACGCAGAAGCTTGTGATCTCCATACCGCAGGAGGAAGGAGCGGGCTGTGCTTCCTCTCTCCGCCACCAATGAAGGGTTTTCAAGTCTTCGAGTGGACTTCACTAACGGATGGTTTGCAAATGTTTTCGAAGGAGCTGAGCAAGCGTGTAGACGTGGTGGCTATCTACGCATTAGCACATGCGTCGTCATGTCCATGGGACGAACCCCCAGCGCGTAAACCGTTACGCATGTCTCTGCACGCTCGCGCGTCCAGCCCGAAACGCGCATCACGGGTAAAACCCGATAAGGAACTGTCTTTTGCCAGTCGCTCTCGCAGATGGGTACTTAAACTGTGCATGTCGCGGGTGGGCGGGTCTCGCTGTGCTGGTACTATTGACGTGCGAAGATTGGAGGTGTTTCGTCGGAGATCTCGATACTCCGTGTACTACCGACGTTCGACGGACTTTTCCTCTGCGTCGGCTAGCTCGCTCCTAGTTTTTTCCTAAAGTCCTGAGAACTGCTCCCTGCAGCTGCGTCACCGGTTTATAGTGTAATCCACGGACCGTGGGTGCGCACGCCGCAGAATGGCAGTGATGCATTCCAGCCTCCGCGCAAAATTAATCGGAAGAGTCGCGTAAGCGCTGCTCACCTGCCCAAGGTGCAGTGCATGAAGCACTAGCCAATGAATGCCGGGACAGGTAGCCAACGAACACAAATTGCTATCACGAGCAAAACTCTAAACAATGCCCTCTTCCGGGCCAAACACTCAGTAAAGTCTCCGCGAGAAAGGAAACAGCTTCTAGACTAGTATGTATGTTCTCTGTACAAATACTGACAGGAATGTACAGAGTTCATGCAGGACGACAAAGTTGATACCTCGAAAAGTGAACAGAGACTGCTCTAGAGTCGCAGCGGAATAGAGGGTAGCCTTCCTCAAGGAAGTCACGGCGCACATGACCCAATGCAGATTGAAAGTCAGTACGTCAAAGCGTAGCTGTAAAGCGCAAAAAAATGAACGACGCGACGAATGTCTCCCACAAAAACCAGTCGAGAGATTTACTAGAAAATAGCAACTGGCTGCAATGCACGGACGCATGTAGAAATAAGGAAGAAGAGAGCGTGCTTCCGCATGGTAGATCAGCATTATTAAAGTCGAAACGGGGCCGCGGAGTACTACCGGTGCGGAAGAAGCTGGCATGTTCTTCCACAATTTCATTCAGAGTAGCCGGTCTTGAACTCTGAGAATGTCAGACGTTGCACAGCAGGATCCACATTCTACTAGATCCCGTGCCACACCATAAAAAAATCGCATAGCACACTCAGCTCTCCTTCCGTAACATCCCCTCCACGCTAGAGAGTCCTGCGGGACGCAAGACCCAAGGAGAACGCGAAAGAGAAACATAGGATATGAATCTATTTGGCGGACACACCCGTTATGAAACGCTAGAAAGGGCCCTGTGTCAATACTGAGAACATACGCAGCAAAACACTAACGTATCACACTCATACGTCATGCAGAATTGGTATCTGCTGCCGTGCCAGTTTACTTCAGAAGTACTAATGTCTTCTGTGTTGTCACCTTGCTTCCTCGTTACTATTACTTACACCCTGTGGAGCACTCGTGAAATATTTGTTTGCTGTCTTACGGAAGACCGCAGATCACAGCACCCGAACCTCTGCCGCTCCACAAACGAAATTGACGCTAAGAGAGTGAAGTCACGTCAAGACAACGAACACAACTAAAGTTAAGGCATTCGCGGCGCAGTAGTTACACACCACACTCTTAAGGGGATCTATCGCGGTTCACAAAGCAGCGTCCGTGTGTACTGCTTTGTCTCGTAATCAATGAGAATACAATAGAAGTACGTAAATCCACCTGACAGATGCTCTTCTAGAGAATTTTGCACCTGAAAGGGTGAGCATGCTAAAAAATATATGTTATTTTCCCGTGCGCGCTCAAAATACTCGTGTTTTAACGCAACAGGGTGCATTAATGCGTTCCATCTAGCACTTTGTTAATAGTACGCACATGCAGACGCGTACATTTAGACACGACTTCCGCGACATGTGCACCGAAAAAGCAACACAGAGCCGCTCCCGCTGCTCGACGAAAAGACATAATTTTTACCAGGCACAACAACACAGATGTACCTTGATCCGTGCTCAGCGACAAGCATCCACCTCGCTCGCGATGCGACTGTTCCAAACTCCATCACCTAGACTGTTCCGCTGGTCTCTATGTGCCGACATTCTATCAACAGCGAAGGTACATAGAGCCCCAAAACTACCTAGGCAACACAGGTCATCTGTCAGAAATGCGAAGGCTTCAATAACGTCCACTTCTGGGAACTAAACACGGACCGCAACAGAGAAAAACATATATGATCTGCCGGCGCCAGCGGTGACTGCGCGCGGGTAGGTGGGGCACAGCTGTTACCCGAGCTTCGTAAACTGCTCTATACCTAGAGCGTTTGTGGCCTGCTGCCGGTGTCACGGCAGGAGGCCACTACTTAAGCGCGTTCGTGTGCCTATACTGGTGTCAGCCAAGAATCAGGTGTGCGATGGTGGGCGGAGCGTTCTACGGGGACAGACACAACCCTGGTGCCCGACGGTGCATGCTGTCCATATTCTTCTGTGATCGGTGCTGGCTACAAGTCCATACATGGAACGTGACCGCGGTCACGTTTACGGAATGCGAGAACCGTCAGTAGGGCCAAAATGGGTCGGAGACGATGTTCAACTCGATATTCAGGATACGCTACCTGCAGGTGTAACAGATGGCACAGCCAGTCGGGCTACTAGGTCAGTGCAATGTATAAACTTGTGACACAACCGCGACAAGTAACATGGTGGAATCTGACAAACGTGATTCAGCCCGGTGAACTGACACGGCTGGCCTGGGACTCGCTGCGGGGCTGGATGGTATGGCAGCGTGGGTGTCAGTGAACGGCTGGTACACGCATAAAACCTGCAGGAGGGGGCGGACGAGGCTCTGTCTGACCACGTTGGGAAAGCGCTGGATCCCGTAATAATGTGCGTGACCGTGGCAGTTTGCCATTAGCCGTAGGGAAGGCTTATCGAGAGTAGTGCGTGGGACAGCGGATACCAGTCCACCACAGAGCCATCGTTCGATTAGGCGCTTCCGGATACGGAAAGTGGGTCAGCATATCTTTCTACGTAAGGACGTGTATGAGCCCCTGCTGAAGGAACTTTCGAGTCAACGACCCCACTGCATGCTGCACGGCAGAATGCCCAATGATTCTAAAGACGGAGATGCCGCTCAGCTGATGTCGCGCGTCATGTGTCGGTCAGCTACGTGTCCTGTGTCTGCATTTGCAGTTGCGGTCACCGCATGTCGTTTACAGCGGCTTATGACACAGGAAGCAGCCCCAAGCTGCTGGTGTCTTCGACTGTGTGAGCGACCGACCACTCTCCACACACCCACAACAAACACGTGTATGTCGTATGCAAACGTAGTACTTGTACAGTGTGGAGCGCTATCAACCTTCCAAAGCACACGTAAGGAGCCCAAAGCCAGCGAGCTGTTAACATTTCATTATTCTGGTGTCTAGAAACGCGTTTTTCGGCCGTAAGCGCTGGCGGCAGCTGTGCTGCTTGGTACAGACATACGCCTTACGACCAACAGGACGACTTCTTGTGCATACTTACTGATACTTAATCTATCCGGCTGCCAGTCTCCAAACCTCCGCGCACGTTCGCTGGCCTGAAGGAGTGTTGTGTAGGAATAGAGACGCAAACTTCGGCACACGTTCGCTGGCCTGAAGGAGTGTTGTCCCGGAATAGAGACGCGTTTCGCCAAGCAACGTCACAACAGACACATGATATCTGATACCCGCAGAGTGGTCCTCCATCGAATCTTATGTACGAAGGACTATCTACCCAGAGGACAACTCCGGCGGTACTAGATATCTCGTGTCTACTGTCACAATGTCTGACGGCAAGTGGCTAAACTCCTTGTAGTTGACGTGTACAGCTCACGCTGTACTGGCTGTTTCCACATCAGATTCTCGAGCGCAACCAGGGCTAGTTTTTAAGGTCGCGGTACGGGAATAAGCGTGTGCTACGGGCCGAGCAGCAGTGGTGCAGCAGTACTGCAGATTGCTGAGTGCGAGTGAGCAAATGCACCATTGACTCAGTGTATCATTAGGTAGTTCGATGCAAGACGGTCGTCCATCGGGTCGAGGTCCACGGGCCGTACTGCAGCTAGCACGTGGAGCACGCAGGGACACGCTGGGGGAAATACATAGCTGCAGTCGCATTCAGTCACATACATGTATGTAGGTTGAAGCCTACCCAGTTGCCTGGTGCCCGCATAATACTTCAAAAAATCATTAGCAGCTGTTTTGAGTCCTGAGGAACCATAAGGAGATTCAATGTCGAGGCATACACGAGGACCGTGCTTTTCTGACTAATCAGCGTTGTCTGCTTGCAGGTGCTGATTGTTAGCGTTACGGGATGCCCGATTATGTCAGCGTGTTCCTGTCCGCGCCCTTGCACGCTGTCAGACTGAGGAAATGAGAAAAACTTAGCGCGATACGCTTAGCCGCAGATGTTTCGCTCGCCTCCACCTACCGCTTGAGGCCACACGAGTGCAGGAATACATCGGGTCTGCAGGTTGAATTTAGCAGTCGCGCTTCACCTACTTTCGGAGAATATGTCTGCGTGTGCTGGACAGAATCCGAGCAATGCGGAGACCTCACCGGGAGGATGTAGATTGAATACCGCTTAAAGGGGCTGAATTTGTACTCAGCTCCCCCCCCGCTGTTTTGCCGTCCGGGCATAGGGCACGCACGACACCACTAAACACGGGAGCATCTATTCGAGGCTACACACAGAAGCATAGATATATTTATTTGTCTTGACACACAGAGCGGCAGATTCTCAGTGAGGATGTGGTCATGTATGCCGAATCTCAGGATCATTAGGGGGTTTCAACATGCATGCAGATATACCGTAACCGAAAGACTGTCAGCGTCTTCCGCGCTCGCCGCCGTGACGCGCTTAACGCACACCTGTCACATTGTTGCAGTAATGCCACTTATTTGTGCGATTGTCAAGGACCGCAGAGGTACGCAGCAACATGATCCGAGAGAGTTTCAACCAACCCGTGCGCGACCGCGCCCCCTAGGTTTTGCGAAGCACCCTCCTCACTTCTCAAAAGAAGAGTGTATGCGTGTTGCACCCTGTTACACAATCCCTAAGTTAGCGCAGGATCTATCGCTGTCGATAGGTACGCGACCTTGTCAAAGGAGGAGGCGTCGGCTTCGTGCAAAGGATGCCACCTTGCGGGGGACAATGTGCCTCCCTCTACATCTTCTGAAGTCGTTAAGCATCAAGCTGCTTTCTAAGTAACCCTGCAGAAGCAGGGCTAAGGCGGCGAGAAAGGTGCGTGAGGCGAAACGGAATGGGAAGGCTGGCCGGTGACACTATCTACCCGCTTCCTGTTGCCACGCAGGAATGTCGTCTTTGTTGTGGAGGTTTACACTTGAGTGACTCATTAGTAAGTAAGCCGGTTGGACGTGTGTACGAAGGAATTTACGCAACACATGTACGTTTCACCTGAGCCACTGTACCCTTCGATTGCACGTTTCAAAAGCAAAGAACGTGAGGGGCCAGAAAAATAAGGTGTCGCTTTTATGCGCATAAGGGCTTCTCGCAACCAGAGACCACCCGACGCATGGTTTCATTAGGAGTGCAGCTTATTCACAGGCTGCTGAAGGACCGGCGGCTGCGAGCTCTTTTGCGGAAGTGGTGGGTATACACTCTGAACGAGAAAGGAACTTCACCGGGAACCCACATGATACGTACATCAGTCATCGTAGATTCGTGTATATCCCCCATTACCACACGTAAGCGAATGCACAGACATACATGTACAGTCCATACGATTCTTTAGGCGTGAGAATGCTCCCAGCTTTTCACCTTGAGGCATGACAGCATACGTAAGTACACCAAGATACGGCTTTGACTCACCAGGCACAGGGTCACATATACATACATACGCGTATAACTGCTGGTGCATCTTTACAGGTCTAAGTATACCCCTTGTATACATCTGTTACGCAAAGCTGTCTGCAAATACCCGAATTCAGGGGTATATACTTCGTTTTTTCAGTCTTTTTGAAGATTGCTCTTTCGCTTTAGTAACAATTCCCGCTTGACGCTGTCTACGCATGACAACACAAACAAATCTGAACCACCGACAGTCCTGATCGACGAGAAAAGTCTTCTACAAAGGTGGTGCCTTCGGCCGGATAGACTCGTGCGCTTGAATACCAGGACGGAGGTACAGTGTTGTCAGGTCACCAAGAAAGAATATTGTCGTTGGAGGTCTTTGGAGATAGTTCCCAACAGGACATTGGAGGTTCCTTCGTAAATGGTACCTATTTTGGTGTCTATATACAGTTTTTCAGCTCCGTAGTCTTGTGCAAATCCATTGCCGTCCAACAAGTCGATGCTGGCACTCGAGACTTTTTGGGCCACACGCGCGGCGACTAGCTTTGCCATCGCCGCCTCCTCGAACGGCCGCCCGGTCTCCCGAAGAACAGCAGCATTGTACGTCAGCAATTGCGCGCTCTCTAACTAAGTCTGTTGCAAGCTTTGGAAACAAACAACACGATACACGCACGCAGAAGAGGAACGAGAAAGCTTTTCAGCTCACCTACGGGTTGCAGAAAACTTCTCGTACCGTACAGTGTGGCCGTCCACTGAGTATAGCCGACATGTAGGACACCGCAGCAAAACGTCCTTTGTAGCCTTTTACCTGTAGCACGAATGTGCCAAACAAGCACGTCAAATATTCTTGCACAGCTGGTGGTAGATCCGCCTCTTTGCAACAATTGGTTTGCTGGCGGCGGACAGGAGAGGCTCATAAAATTATCTGTACAGCTGTGTTTGCGCATAGCGCTCTTATTCACTCCAGCTTCCCCGATGTGTGTGTGACACATCGCGCTGCGCAAACTCAATGCTTAGTGTGAGCTATTTCACTGGACGGTAGTCTTCCGATCCGTGTGCAGCAGATCCCCTACGAGAAAGTGGCCACTGGGCCACTTGCTACCCGCCTTGAGACGACGGTGCACAGACGTGCATGTGACTTCTATTTACGACTAACTGCACTCCCTCCTCGGCGTGCGGCATCAGCAAGATCTTTCGCGGCGCTGGAGTACGTGAATGACCGGCAACACACCTGACAAAGCTGCCACTTCCCTTTACGGAAAGGTGACGGATTGTAATCCATGCTTCATGAAAGCTCTCTCCGAATTACTAGCCATGAAATTTTCTCAGCACTATGGTGATACAGTCGCTGTGAAGGAAAAAAACACGAGACCGCGTCTACGTGAGAATACCCTGGGCTGATTCTATCCGGCTGTAGAGGGTTTGCATTTATCAGAAGCCCCTTCTGGCTACCATCGTTGTGGTGGTCCCTTCCTTGCGGGGACGCAGGCAGGAGTTCACGCGCATTTGTCTCGCGGCTGTGCGCGAATCTGTGTGTCGCAGGTGTGAAGCAACTTCGAATCAAGTGTAAAGATGCGGTATATACAGAATTCATTTGTAACCGCAGAAACAGCCAACCCTGTACGATATCATCCTCTCTTTTGTGTGCGCTCTACGGCACACGCAAACAGACGCCCATACGGTCCCTCACACGATCACTGACCTACCCTTGACTCGCTGCCCTGTTCAAGCCTACATTTGCACGAGCGTGAATGCACTGACGCGCTTACCTCGGCACACTGGAGCCTCACTCCTTGGAAGTCACTAAGGCGCTGTCCGAATTGCTTTTTCTCGTGAATATACCCCAAAGCCAGGTCAAAAGCTCCCTTTGCCAAGCCCAGCATTTGCGCTGCGATGCCTGTGACCGCAAGATGCCGCAGAAAAGAAAAAGCCGCAAAAATGTACGGTTTCAAATACCTCTGAGTGCTCTGTCCCCAGTAGGTGTATGCAAAGCTACCGAGTGGTGATTTAACATGAAAGCGAAACAAGGTAATTGTGTAGCCGTATCTCGGCGAAGGTGCGCTACAACCGTTTACTCACGTGTATACAATGACGTACAGCACAGTTGCGCACACGGCTACGCAAAGTCAACAATATGCGAAGTCCACACCTGGTCTCTCTACAGATGTTTGAAAAGCAAGTGCAAGTTTACGAAAGGCCTTTCGGAGCAATCGTTTCACTTCAAGGTAAGCAGTTGCAGCCGTTGACCACACTAACGTAGCACGCTATGGTTGGAAGGTGAATATGGCTCTGTCTGCAACTGTGTATGTCTCTGGCACTCTACCTGTGTCTGTGTTTCTCTCTCTAAATCTGTCTCTTTCTCTCTCTCGTTCTTTTGCTCTGTCTCTCCCTCTCTCTACAAAGATGTACTTCCTTGTCTCTGTCTTTCTCTCTTTCTCTGTATACAGCTTCGTCACTCGCGGATTGTGGAAGTAGCGTAGGGTTTGTATCGTGATTGCATATTTTATAAAAAGCCCACACAACGAGAAGCAGAGAGGCATGAAGAGCAGCACGAGTGTATCATGTCCGGCGGCTTGCCAGATTTGCATCGACAAACAGACACGCTCTTGAGGATCCCTGAGAGCACACAGTCAATACACAAAAAAGGACGTTTCACCAAATTGAGGAAGGAGAAGTGGAGTGCTTGGCCATCCCATCCTCCCCTTTCCTCGAAGTATTGTACCGCCTGTAAACCCTCGCAGGGTAGAGCACCAGACAGGTGGCAGTGCCTGTGGTGCTAGTGCGAGACGTTTCCATACGTGCACGCGGCTACGCACCCAGTATTTCGTGGTGTGTATGGGGCGGGTGGAGGCGATTCTTTCGTAGACACATTAGCTGCACACACACTCCACGCTCGGACGTGACTTTGATTGCAGGTATACAGCAAAGCTTGCTTCAAGGTCCACTCAAGCAATCAGACGCAACCAGGTCACTCTCGAGGGTGCGGCTCCTCGCCGCGACCCGTTTCTCGTACCCCGTGGGCGACAGCTTGCGTACACCCCCCCCCCCCCCCCGCTTAGGTCTTCAAGAATAGAAGAAAATTTAGCTGCCGCCAAATGCGGGTCTTGCCTAGAAATGCAGATACGGCTGTTTGTTGTAGGGATAGTAATATCTACTTGCCAGGCGACGTCGCACCCCAGACTCTACACCAACTCTAGCGGCCCGGTAGAGAAGCGCCGTTGCATTACTAATTACTGCATTTCTTCGTAGTGCACATCGAAATTTCTGTTGCCAGGATTGGCACAAGGAGCTTCGCCGCTTTGTCGCCGTTGCATTACATATATTGCTGCGTCCTTATACAGTGTAAACAGATATATCGACAAGAGGAAGTTGTCAGTAGTGGCACGAGGAGCTTTGTCGAAAGCCCTACGAGGACGAGAAAAGAGCTTCTGTGAATCACAGGGAACCACGAGGAGCTTCGTGTCTGTCACTATCACAAAGCTTGAAGCTTTCTGATGTGATGAACCGCCGTGCTCAGTCTTCGGTTCAAGCAGAAAAGTTCACAAACGAAACCGCCTACCTATGCACCCCTCGTTCAGAAGAGATATCGCAAGTTTGTAGCCTTCTCCGACTTTTCCCACGACGCAGTCTTCAGACACCTGGGCGTTACAAGCATGCGGGGCGATCATAGCAAGTCCGGAAAACTCGATCTTCTCAAAGTGAAAGGGGTAAGACACTGGAATATCCGGAAAATTACAGTAGCAAAACGCTAACTCCGCTCATGTATACGCAGACTTCCAACAGAAGAGAGGACTGCTTCCAAAGCGTACCGTGCGTTTGCGCTGGCGCAAAGGTAATCAAGGCGTCTACTTAGTTGAAGTGTGGGCGGAGACTGTTGCACCTTAATCCTCACATCGTGAAGAATCGCTCACAAAGAGGCACACCCCAGCCGGATCCGTCAGATTTGTACGTGGTAGCGACTCGCCTGGTGTTACGATATACAAGCGCGGAGTCTTTCTGCACAAGGATGTGCAACTCGAGATCAGACGTCCTGACAAGGGCATCGTCCGCCTTCTCATCAACGAAAGCTCTCTGTGAGATTTGCGTCGCTGTGTTGTTGTTTTCAGGCAGAAGCGCACACGTGGCTAGCACTGTGTCAGCTTCATGTCCCTGCAGACGTCTTTGCCACCGGAGGTCCGCTGCTGCGCACTACTCTGCAGCCGGACAGCCCACGATGGTCTGAAGGAGTCGCGGACTGACTGCGCATCACGCTAGAATCGAAACGCTTTTACCACTACAAATGAAGCAGAACTCCTACTACCGCATTCGGCCTTTTACAGCGCAGGGAGGCCTTTGCAAAGGGCTGCGTCCGTCCACAGACGTGTACACGCCCGCATGGGCGCACTGTATCAAGCACTCACGTACATGCCTGAGGTGTACCTATGTGGACGTTTGGCAGCCTCTGTGCAGCGTTATAGTCCATGCTTTCGCATTTAACAACCCACCTGAATAGATTAACAAAGAAACGTACACGTGCACGGGCAGGGCCACACCATCATAGGTTTGAGGACGTGTTCTTATAGGCGGATAGACAGAAGCGCATCGACGTACTAGGACACACGAACAGACGGTGCTTTCCACATACAAAGCTAAAAGAGAGGAGGGAAGGAGTTTTGCAGTGAGGTCTAACGTGCACTTGCACAGACAGAATGCCTACACCTGAGACTTTTTTCACTTAGGCTACCACTGGGCGGGGAAGGGCACGCCGCTAGCCCACCTACGTCAACGTCATCCAGGTGGACAGGACAAGTAGAGGAAGCCTTTATTCCCAGCTTCCGCAGCGGCGGACCCACTCGCAATCCAGGTGACTCGGCCTTAACAAGAAAGGCCGCTATGCCCTTGTGGTCCTCCTACAGAAAGAAGCAAGCAGCGACAACACCGTATATAGGCCGTCATCATCTTTGTTCCATTTGACGGAAAGCGGGCGCAGCGTGAGCAAGAAAAATCGTAGATAGACTCATACATCCCGTCTTCCGCGCACACATTGACACAGACGCATACACACACTACCCACACACACACAGACACGTACACACACATACAATGAGACACACCGTTCTTGAGACCGGCGCGTGTAGCCGCCTCTGGCGCATGACATACATAGACAAATGTTGACCGGACCAATTAGGAGAAGACCTCCCACTATGTGCTGCTACAACGTAGGAAGGTGGCCTACAGCTAACGATGCCTACACGTATAGGCTCTCTCAGATCTAACGATACATCATCACTGAGGATGTACGCGCACCATAACTTGACACCTCCGTGTTCGCGTCATTAGTTCAAAGATGATTGCTCGTCTCTGCCTCTCCTTTTCTGTCTTTAAGTATCGACCGTGGTATTCCCACGTAGAGGAGCCGTGCTTTGTCCTGTGCACGCTGTACAGGATTATTTATCATGTATATCTATGTGTGCAGTGCCACTCAAATTCAAACACGGAGGAGGTCTCTGTGAGCACCTGCTCAACGCTAGACGAATGCCCTTTTTTTTTGTTAAAGCCGGTGTACTCGCGCGCTACTGTACACGACCAGCGGTGTACTGGGAAGCCGTTGCTTCGGGATCGGCGAGGAAGCAGCGCGCTATATACGTGGTAACTTCCGGAAACAGCAAGTCATCAGGCTTGTACGATTTCGACCACGCCGGGCAAATTGCTAACCCTGCACCTCCGAGTATTCTGACGCGCAGTTTCTCACGTCTGAGGTCGTTCTAAGGTGTGTGCGACCGACTGCCCGAAGACGGCGAACGTTTACACTTGGGGAGCACATTAGGCACGCACTACGCTGGCTCCAGCTGAGCAGATGGGAGCTCTCAGGAAGAGTATAGGTTTCTTTCTATGAGATACAACTGCACATAGGCTTTACATGCATATGGAAGATGTACAGCAGAGGTGCTATACGTAGCGGTCATGCGAACGCATGCAAGCACCACATCCATCAGGGAGAGGCAGGAGAATTTGTAGGATTCTACTCATGTAAGCGCAGACGCAGGCACCCGGAGGTCCTTAACAGATAAGCGGAATATGCAACTCTGCGGTATAGGCATGCGTATACATCTCTCTACCGCTCTTTTCCTCTCTTTGGATCTACCGTCTCGTCCGATACGTATGTAACTATGGAGAAGCGATCGCGTCTGAATATGTCGGCGGCACTGCCCGCAGCTGCTACGATAAGTTGACGCCCGAATATCACAATTTAGCGCGAGAGGCTAATATGTAGAGTCACGTGAATCTGAAATTTTCACAAGCCGTTGGAAAATCCACGAATGTGCCAGTTTCCCTGCACAGTCTCTTTCTCGCAGCCGGACTGCACAGGCGTATTATAGGTCGGCGGGAAACGCGTAGATGGGGCATTTTGACACCCCTGCGGTCTGCTTCAAGGCGCGTGTGCGAAAGCGTGGGGCATATTTTCGTGGCTGTATCTGTACTTCTACTTTGACCCTCCCCTTATGCAGTCCCTTCTTTTGGTGCCGGCACTAAGGTGACGTGTACATGACATGAGAGCCCCTGAAAACTCAGAAGAGAGGTTATATTATATCGCAGACAAGCAACTGAGCATGCCTACAAGGGCGGCCGTGCGGTGAGAACGGAAGTCAACCGACAACAGTTCGCTCCGTGTACAAGGCGACAGCCTAACGTGTCAAGCACTGCCCACGAGCTATGTGTCGAGTGCCCCTTTGCTGGGACCTTTTTTTGCAAGTGTGAGACGTACGCATGGATGCAGCTTACCAACACATTAGTTTTGGCTCGGTTACGAAAGACCCCTGCACAAAACGTGAGGTACTACTGCGCGATCAATCTTTCCCCCTCTCTTGCTTGCCAAGCTGCACTCTGCGTGCTCTGTGGCTTTCTAGAAAAGCCAGCGGACGGTCCGCATCGGTAAATGGTTTTCAGGTATCACTGCCAGCTGCACGTTACTTAACTCTCGTTAGTCCTGCAACTAAACAGTTGCACTACAGATGCGTCGTCTTGCTGCGGTGAGCTAGCACAACTATACAGCCCCAGAAGGCAGACAGCGCCGGGAAGAGTGGGTGTGCACGGAGTAGCTGACAGCACAGACGCAATGCTTGCATGTATCAACTCATATCTGCACTACTTTAGCGGGATCCACTGTGGCGAACACGATGAAAAGGCCTGCTTCTCGTGGATATCCATTGCTTGCTGCCTCTAAGAACCCAGACGTCCCTGCTCTTCCCGGTGCTTTTCCGTCGAGCACGCGTCTTCATAGCGAAGGCGTCGCTGCCGCTCCCCTCTTCGCTCAGGCAAAAAGACCCAAGTACGTCTGCCGCCGCACAAGAGCCCAAGGTTGTCATTCGTCACGCTCGGAAGCCAGTGGCGTCAAGTGGGGTCGTCGCATTGACCCACCTCTCGTATTTGCCCCATGGTTGCTGTGGCGATTAAAACCGCCTATGCGTCCTTGTGAGCGCATGATTATCTAGCTAAGTGCATCGCGGCGGTTGAAGGCAACATCCGAAGTGGCGACAGAAATGTGTCCAAGTGAATAAACATCCATTTTTCATACGTATGTATACCTCCATGTGTATAGATACAAGCACACAAACGTATCGCACGCGCATACACACGCACGTGCAACACAGAGCACTTCGCAAGCGTACGGGGGGTGTGTGTGTGAGGAGGGAACCGCAGTGTATATCAACGGCTCTGACGGCCTCGCGCCCATTGTCCTTCGAGCGGCAGCAACGTGAAGACCAGATAGCTCCAACAGCCCCAAGGCGTTGGCAGCTGCAGCCAGCAGGTCGCTTCCAGCCTGTGTTCTTCCATGCCAAAGTGCTTCTGAGTCGCTTCAGCTCTTGCTCAGGAGAGATTTCTGCGCTTCCTGTGGGAGGATCGCTCCTTGCGATGTACGCCAGAGCACGCAGGTGCTGAATATATATCCTTCATCACACCTCTGATCGCGCACTAGACCCCTTCTGGTGCCATAATCGATTGAATACAAGGCTACCTTACTGCTGGAATCTTTTCACTCAGTGAATTTTAGGCATTCGATTTGACGTGAGATCGAGCTAGTGTCTAAGGCTTCTACACTTTTTTTGCAATTGCATTTAGCTCCTCCTCTATGTGACATCCGACGCGCAGCATTGGTATGCTGCGCTGCACCATTTAGCACGAAGCGGCCTGCACGATATCATCGAGTGGACAAGAAGGAATGATCAGTGCCAGCTCAGGCAAGCACTCATGAAGTCGCCTCAGAGCTAACAAACTATAGCAGACAAACCACGCCTAAGCACTAGCTCTGCGCTAAGTGCGTCAGCCAGCAGCGGCTCCGTCGTGGTGCCTTTTGTTGAGTTTGTGTTCTGCAGTGGTCTTTGATGATACATGGGTATTTTATGTGTTGGCAGCATCAGCAGCAGCCGTAGCTGCTGGGCAAAGAAGCACGCCCTACTTTAGCATCAGGCACACAGCAGCACGAGAAGGGAAAGGTGGCAGCTTCTGTTGCCTACACAGACTGACACTGGAGCGCAGCATAAGCCTTGAGACGTTTAATGCCACTATTACTGTATATTTGATGCCTCGTATTTCTTGTGTGAATCGTGCTGCTATTATACGTAACAATTAGCTTTGTGGCGGCTTCTGCTGCTGATGCAGGTGCTTCTACTGCTGTCGTGTCGTCATGGCCACTGGAGTATGTGAGTCCTGCAACCACAGCCGTCCTCCAACTCAGATGCCACCCCCCCTCTGCCACGAGTATTCTTTCATTCTAGAAGCGATTTCCCATGCGAACAACCCATCCAATGCGCATTTATAGGTCGACAATGAGTACTGTCGGCAACCGTAAGTCGAAGCGTATATACAACGGTTTCTGTGCCGTAACGGCTCTCGGTTTTTTCACCCCTGGAAAAAGCTAATCTTTTTTGCGAGTTCCACCCCGCGCTGGATTCTGATTGTGCCTCTGTCGCTACCCTTTCTTCTCTCATGATCCTTCGTGCCTCGCGTCCAATGTAACACACACAACACACCCATGCATTTGTCAGAAAGCAGGTGCCTGCCAGCAGCCTTCCTCTTCATGGTGCGTCGTTAACGAACTGATCAATATACGCGCATGAGACAGGCAACAAGTGGAAGCACGTGGTTGCATGGTCTGCCGCTAGCCGTCACACATACAAGCGCGAGGCCCGCGCGGCGCACTCGCAGAAAAGCAAGTCACTTCGGATATACACTGCATCTAGCATTCTTTCTCACGTAAGCACATGCGGGGCACCAGTTGTTGTACGACTACTTTCGGGACCCGCTAAATCGCTGAGTTTCAAATCTATGGTATGGTGGCAGACATGTCTGACGCTTTTGTACATCCAAGCGTGTGTTCTGGTAACGTCGTGGACGTTTGTGCTCTCTTGGAAAACGGCGAAGGCATTATAGCTGCTGGTCTGCAGTCTGCTCTACCTTCCGTCTGGAGAACATTATAATTTCTGCCGCTGCGGCTGGTCCTTGTCTGTGAGTCCATGTATGTCTGAGCATCTGCGTATGTGTGTCTGCGCTTCTCGCTCTCGTGGGTTGCTGACGGTGTGAAACTACCTATTCCTCTTCCTAAGCGGCACAGTCCTCCACGCCCTTTGAACTGAGAGCGCCGTTCGAGAGGGGTTTGTGAGCCCGCGGATCAGGAGCGTGCTCAAGCGGTAGAGTCTTTACAGTCACAGTCCCAACCCCCGTCACGTATTCCCTACTCCCCTGCATGTGCAGACCTTCCCCCGTACGTTCACAGCGGTCACGTGAGTTCGCGATTCTCCCCAAGTCAGGCAGTGTGTTCATGATTTCACACTCTTGCTCTAACAGTGTTTCTTGCTCTGTCTGCCATACACTATCTCTCTCTCTTCAGATTTGTACATATACATGTATGTACATGTCTCTACATAAACACTCCTGTAAAGACACGCGCGGGGCAAGGCCCGTTCGTTGCTACGTAGGCGTGGATTCTTCCTCTCCCTTCCCGCCCCCTCCTCCCCTCCTCAAGGGAATGGTGGCGGAGGAGGGAACAAGAAATAGCTGCGCGGCAAAGGTAAGCGAAAAGACAAAATGTGCTGCTCCGAAGAAACTGGATTGGTACACGCAGTAACTGAAAAGACGTGCTTCGGTGGCGGCACACATGCAGAGAGATGGAGGTGAGGAGTTGTAGAGTTGCACGGAGAATGACAAAGATGCGACGCATAGTAATACACGAACACAAGACAGAGACAGACACTGAGAACCAAATGTACACTGAGATACTAACCCACACATACAGCAGGCAGAGACAACAAATCGCGCTGCGTGTCTCTCTTGATACCCACTCGCACACGCGTGCAGAACAGAGATCACTGCGTAGCTTCTATGACAAACACACACACACACACACACACATGCGCACACAGCAGAGAGAGCTGCGTACCCCTCTTTCTTACAGACGCGAAAATGAAACCCATGATCTTCGCCCGTACATATGTCTACTACACTAGCAGCCCTTCTTCCACAAATACTTTGAGGGGGAGTGCAGCAAGTCAACAGACGCAGCTACATACACGCATGCGCATATGCGAACAAGCCCTTGACACCCATGTGAAAGAGAAAATGAGACTCGTGTATCTCCTCTATTTTGCTGAATTTCTAGCCTAGAATCACGGGCCGCTCTAAAGGAAGCAGACAGGATAGATCCAATCAACAGTGCACATGCGCACTATGATACTTGCGTACACACCTGCACGAGGAGAGACTTGTGCTACCTATCTTCTTTCCTGGACGCAAAAAATAGATGTCACCTTTACCATGCACTTTAGTCTCTTCTGTGGTTGCTGCCACGCATGTGTGTAACGCTGCAAGACTGCGTCTCTTTCAAGAAGCGCAGGCTATTGTCTAAGTTAACCAACCACATCACAAGCCTAACACTCAGGGGTCTCCACACTGAGTAGATAAGTTTTCGTGACCTTCGTCAACATTAGGTACTCTACGATATGATAGACCCGCCGAACCCTTTTTTCAGACACCGCTTTCTTTGTCGCTGCATGCATAAGCGGAGAAACACAGTAGTGAATTACGTGGATGTCGACGAGAGCGGAGACAGCAGGGTCGACGCGGGCTATCTTTTCGATCACGACGAGCGCCTCCAGAAAAGACATCCCGCTGCCTCCAAATTCCTCTCCCACTGCTAACGCCAAGTACCCTGCACCAGCGAGCAGCACCCAGGCAATATCAGACAAGAAGCCGTGAGGCATCGCGACAGAATTACGGTTGTCAACATGAGAGCAGAAATAGCGCAGAAGCAGCGCTAGGTCGACAAAAGATTTCACCACAGAGCTAAAGCGGTCGGTCGGAACCCACCTGCAGCAGTGGCGGCAATCCATCGGTACCCACACCACACAGCACCGTTGCACAGCCTCCCAAACACCTGAATTCAGCCACTCAAGCAATCACAGGTCGAATGAGGTACACACGCGCACACCTTTGCACACACACAGAGGAGAGGCACGCACTCACACGTGCACACCCAAACACCCACCCGCACGTGCACACTCACGCGCGTAAGCATATGACTGATGCGTTTACCGGACGCGCGGTATGTTTGTAATCCGCTCTGGATGCTTTTCCGCCGACGACCAGGGAGAGTGCATTAATATATTTTCATAGGGTTCTACATGCGTGGATGAAACTGTTTCTACGGCCGGTAAGCCATAAGACTAATATTTACCTTGCTCGAAAAGACTCTCAATGATGCCTGGGTCAACGACTCCTGCCTCTTTCATAGCCTGCACACGCGGCGCTATCTCCTAGAGGGATATGACAGACGCAGGGCATGACAACGGCAGGCCTACAGCCTTCAGGTATATGTTATGGCAGCATGTGCGAGTACGGCGGAGCACGTGAGGTAACGTTAAGTCTGCAAGGAGTGTGAATGATACGATGACACACACAAAATTGCCAGTATAGGGAAACACTCGTATACTGTCTCGGCGCGTGCAGGCCTTTGATTATATTTGGATACAGCTACTTGATGTGGAGTGACACCCCTACGCGTACAGTGGAGCAGTGAACGTAGCCTCTTGTAAGTAGCACCACATTGTCTAGTGCCCTAGACGGTATTGTGCAGGTCAGCTTGCCTGCACAGAAGCATGTGCATGGCGTGATCGGTGTGATTCGAGAACCGCCACACGTTCAGGAAGCACATGATACATCCTGTACGGAACTGTCGTTAGCGGAGATCTGCATGGCGTTATCCTTGTTGTGTGTAATTTACTAGCAACACATGAAGAAGCTGCCTGCTGATCATGTATTCTTCTGATTTCGGCAGTCACATTTGCGCCGCAGTCCATAGGTGGTCTGTGAAAGGAGCTGTGCTCGTTTCAGCGCTGGTATACCTGCGTAGGTGAAGTGCACCTGGCCACTCATGTGTGCGCAGCGCTCCTTCGCCTTTGCACGCGCAGGCGAGAGTATAAGCGCTGCTTATCCTCTGGGAGGCGAGGGTCCCTGTTTACAGGAGTAAAAGTGCCTGTACATGAGTCTGTGCGTGTGCGTGCGCGCAGAAGTACGTGTCACTACCTAGGTTTCTTCCGGCTTTGTGAAGCCAGCGTGTACGCCCACTTGAAGCGTCAGAATGTTTGCTTAAAGCAGGCACACGACAATATAGAAGGCCGCGCTTGCCTGAAACTGGGGGCGAGCGTTTGAAATGAAAGAAAAAGCCAAACCACACGTATGTGTGCGTGCATATTTTGATTTCCCACACGGTCTGCGGATGCCCTCCCTAAACACGCTTGTGCAGCAACGGCGCCATGCTAACCACAGGCCTGCACGTCTATATGCGCATTTCCAGCACCGGAAACCAGACAACGTATCAGAGTTTCGTTGCCGCAGGGCCGGTTCATGCGTTCTTCCCAATAGGCACGTTGGCGTGATCTGCGCCTCGCCGGCTGCAGCACTGACAGCTGTCGAGCCTGCAGCTTCATCCGGTGGAGGCTTGCTGCCTGGCAGGAAGCGGCAGTGTGGTGTGCACTGCTGACGACCGGAAGGCTGGTGAGCAGTAGAGTACCACGGGAAGAGCGGGGCATGCACACAGGAAGACAGACGGCGTGTCAGATCGCACTTGGCGTGTGTGCGCCATGCGCGCGTGGCGTAACTGAAGCTCATGAACGAGGCCGGCCAGGAAGAAAAGCGCTCTGCACACAGACATGAGAGAGACCCTATTTTGTTTGGCTCCTCAAGGCGCAAACGTACTTTCACACACGCGACACACGTCCAGAAACGGAAGCAGCGAAGAGCTATGAGCCCAACAACAAATTAGGGAACATGGCGCAGACGGGCCGCCACATCCGGTACTCCTGTACGTGGCAAGGCGCCCTCCTCAAATCAATTGAGTTAGTGAATCAAGGGAGCCAGAGGCTTCTTATGCCATTCGTTGGCAATTGATAGGAGACCCGGGTTTTCTGTGTCTTCCTAGCAAGGCCTGCGTGGGCAACTACCGCTGCGAGTGACAGGGCGAGGTCCTGGGATGAGCTATTAGCGACAAGAGAGGGCAAACCTCTCGCCGTACTAAGAGAGAAAAACATTGTGGGTAAGCGAGAATGTGTTTGCAAAGATACTAGATAAAAGTGTATCTTCAAACAGTCAGAATGCGAACGCAACGCCTAGACAGCGTATAGACGAGTGTGTGTCTGTCCGAAAATGCGGTATGCAGCCCGTCAGTAACACATGACAACCGTATACGTGCAGGATTGACTTAGGGTCTGTAGATCTGCACGAGCCCGTGCTTTCCTCCATTCTCCTGCGTAAAAATGAATGGATTCCCCACACATGTGCAGCTGACGGTGGGATAGATCTACCAAGGTGTGTGCGCGGCACATCCGTGTGCGTGTGCGTTCGGTCTCGCCTTTCGTTTCTCTCGCTTTTATGAAGGGAGACATTAGATCTATCCCGACCGTGCTCCTCTATACGCATGGTAGGTGTACATTTAGAGGAAAGTACTGTTTCCCACGTTGGGCGAGTGAGCTTAGGCGCCTGGCCCGCCACGCGGAACAACGCTGCGTAGTGTTTGTTTCGTTTCTGTAG
Organism: Ochotona princeps; assembly: GCF_030435755.1. Lineage (NCBI taxonomy): Eukaryota > Metazoa > Chordata > Mammalia > Lagomorpha > Ochotonidae > Ochotona > Ochotona princeps. The sequence continues at coordinate 41,761 of NW_026698653.1, forward strand.
AGAACAAATAATATATCTGACTTTAGTGGCGGCGTGCCGCGCAGCCGCACAGCGTAGGTGGCAGAGCAAGAAGAGCCCGGCTGCAGCGAGCAGCTGTTGTAGACGTACTGCTCGAGCAAATTTTCGGACGGCGTCCCGCAGCATCTCCGTCTCTACAGAAGTTGCGCCGCCGGAAAAGACCATCAAACACAAAGGCCACAGGCTTCACACCACCACCCCAAGTAGCTGCCTTTAGAGTGAGCCTTGGGGACGTGCGTCCGAAGTACGCGGATCTACGTGCACACCGTCCTGTGCACGTTATTTGCAAGCACCCCGCAAGTTGACTTAATCGCTTGCACACAGTAACTAGACTCACA